>NC_072771.1:36295019-36595019 GCF_022539595.1 Amphiprion ocellaris
GATAAACATGAGTAGAAAAATATGTCCTAAAATGTAAGTAGAAAAGTATAAGCATAAAATGTAAAAATGTGCATTGTACTAACGCAATAAGAATATAAATATACAGAGTAATAAATAGTAATGAAGTTTTGGTTGTGTTATTGCACAGAGATGTAGTTTTTGCAAGCAGCAAGAAGTAAATATTTGTTAACTGCTTGCAGGTGAAACACAATGAACCAGAGAATTGACTCAGAGTCTGATACTCTGAGTCAATAGTCTGACTCAGCTAATTAATAAAGTCTCACGTGTCCACATTCTGGAGATGTGAAATTTTCATTGTTTTTTTTTTTTTTTTCTCATATTACTTTAAAGATGGTTCATTTCACCATGACTGTATAACTCCAGGTTTTAGTCTGTTTCTGTGTCTGTAGCCTTAACAACAGTTGAGCTGCTGCTGTTCACGCCCCCTTCAGGAAGAAAACTCTCTCTGTGATCAGAACAGTTGCTTTTCTAACCTTTTCTCTAAGAGATGATTTGACATGGAAATATCCAAATTCACAGCACAGCCGTTTCCTTTAAGTCATGTGTATGGTGAGCTAGCGAGAGAAGAAGAAGAAGAAGAAGAAGAGCAAATATGGACCACAGATATGAACATTCTATACAACCATAAATATTGCAAATAAGCATGAATCTTGAACTAGACCATGAATATTGCACTTGTAGGCATGTATCATTCAGGGGGGAGGGAGCAGACATCTGACAGCTTGGGGATAAAAGCTGTTTTTGAGTCTGTTGGTTTTGTCTCTAAGTGTCCTGTAACGTCTACCTGAGGAGAGAACAGAGAGTGTCCTGGGTGTGAGGGATCTCTGGTGATTCCCTTGGCTTTCCTCTCAGGTCTGCCAGTGTAAATGTCTCTAAGGGAGGGTAACACCCAATTTCAGGTCCTTCCTGTCCTCTGCAGAGCAGCAGCTGAGCCACACTGTCCAGCAGTAGGTCAGTGGGCTCTCAGTGGTGGAGCAGTACAAGTTTGTGAGCAGCTTTTGGGACCCAAGACTTACTACATGTCTTGGTACGTTCCCAAAACCTCTAGAAGGTAGCTGTAACTTGGGCCTTTTCTAGCATTTTACCAAATCCCCTTTTAACCTCTTTGAAGTTTGACACAAATGTTGATGACAACAACTGGTTACCAAAGATTTGAGGATGTGTATCAGTGTAAAAGCTGTTGTAATTATCATACAGCTTGGGTCACAGTAGTGGAAGGTACATTTAATTAAGTATTGTGCCTAAGTAAAATCTTAAGGGACTGTGTTTTACTTGAGTACAGGGGGTCCTCGACTTACGCTGGAGTTCCGTTCCTACAGACAGATGTAAGTTGATTTTCTCCATAAGTCGGAACTCTGGCAAAAATGTAAACAAAGCCTTTACGTGCATCAAGATATCGATCGCTTCTTTGGAAGAGTCATGAATACTAACGACTTTCATGCATGTATGAGTCATTTTACAAGAAGATAACAGAATATTGTAACAGACTGATATTGTTGATGTTGAGGTTTCAGTGTTTATTTTTCAGTTTGAGATTTACCTAATGTCAGTGAATGTGCCATGTTTAGTTAGCTAAGAGTCAGCAGTAGTGTGTGTGTGTCGACTGAGAGAGAGTTGGGAACGGCAGCTAATTCTGGAGCTAAATTCGAGGTTTTTTCTAGTTATTTTGGCATTAGCAACGGTCCACAGTAGCCTGTGTGAAGGTCGAATAAACGACCAGAGAACGAGATAAAGTCTCACTCATTCATCACAAAAGGTCGCTACAATATGTTGACCTGTTTTTACAACTCGACTGATGTTCGTCTTCTACACTTTATTGCTGCTTTTACTAACGACATCTGAGCCCTTCTTCACATTTTGCTGGTTTCTGACCTGCTCTCTAATGTCATAACAATATTTCTGCCCTGCAGCCAGCTGGAGGAGGACAGAGGAGACGTTCTGAGTCTAGTGGAGTCGGACGATGAACAGATCTTTCAGGATGCCGTTCCCCGGCTGCCTCCGATCACCAATGGACGCCACACGACGCTCGTCCAGATACATCGGATCCCGTCTAGTAAGGCCTCATCATGGCAGTTTAACTGAAATGTGATAAAATGTTAGTGAATATCAAAATGTCCCTCTGTTTTCCAGGTGATCACGAGGATGTGGAAACTGCTGACACAAGCTCGCAGCAGCAGGAAGACACTGAACAGACAGAAGAGCCGGAGGATCTTGTAACATTTTAGGTTTTGGGGTATTTTTAGATTAATCTTTCATTTTAGGTAAATGATATTAACTCCCAATGAGACTGTGAACAGAATTGGTGGAACGTTCATGTTAAAAAAAAAAACAAAAAAAAATCCCAGAATTTTCGAAACGGAAATTGAACTTTTGTAAGCTTGTTTCTATGATTGATTTGTTTGTACAGATTTTTTGAATGTGTGAGATTCCTGCAGTAAATGGTGCCATTTAAACAAATCTGATTCTTGACATCTTTTTGGGTGTTTTTTCACTTCATTAATACGTCTGTCTTTTAGCGTACATATACCGTAGTAAATTTGCAGTATATTATCTCCGATTATCCCAGTCTGGAATGCAACTCTACCCTGGAACTATAAAAATAACGTGATGGAGTACATTCGTCACTTTTCACTTTACATTTTTGGTGCTGGAGCAGCGACTGTGTAGTTCGGTAGCAAAAACAAAACTTGGCATTTAATACGAAACCTGAACTGAGACATAAAACACTGAAATTTAAATATTTGTCTTTGATCAAGTTGTACTGCCACTGAAAAAATACCTCCACTGACGTTCCACTGAAAAAATAAAATGCATAATATAAATAATTTCATTTTATTTTGATATGTTGATGTGCTTTTTAGTGACATTCTTGAATTTTACTTTACGTCTCCGTATTTTCAGTATTATTTTTTTAATACTGTTAGTATTGGTTTCAGTTTAAACTTAATTTAGAAATATTTTCCATCCCAAAAACTTTACATTGTCCTTCCAAACCCGCAATCAGAATCTGACATGAGTGACATACACTACCAGTCAAAAGTTTGCACACACCTTCTCATTCAATGTTTATTCTTTATTTTTACTGCTTTCTACATTGTCAATACATACTGAAGACAGAATGGAATTCTGTAGCCAACAAACAATTGTGAAATAACTCTCAATATGTTTTATATTTTAGATTCCTCAAAATAGCCACCCTTTGCTTCGATGACAGCTTTGCAAACCCTTGGCCTTCTCTCCATGAGCTTCAGCTTAATTATTCATTTGGGGTGTTAAGAAACCTTATAGTTGAACTTTCGCTCCTCATCAGCACCCGGATCTCTTCTCCTGGACGATTTAAAATGTGGGTCACCCAAATTACTTTTAAATAGAATTTAAATACCACTGGTGTAGCTGCCTACTGAGGAACACACAGAAATAAAGTGGACTAACCCAACTTGAAAACGGTGCCGTTATCAGGTTAAAATCTAAAGACCGCTGGGCTGGATGATCAGCAGGTTTACTGGCTGTTTCCATGGAAACTCTTCGCTCAAGTTAGCCCGAGGTTTAGTTATTTCACTTTTTAGTCTTGAAATAAACCAGTTTATATTTGCAGTTCTTGAATGTCACATCCATAATTTTTCAGATTTATTTCTAGCATTCTTGCTGCCAGCTGTTTTTTCTTTATTATTATTACTCCGCCAAGGAATGCGGCAGAGTTATGTGCATGCATGTGTACGTTATGTACGATACTGAATCGTGTGACCTAAATATGTAGCGGGTGGCGGGAATTGATGGGAGTCAGAAACACCCCCACAATTTAATCAGTTGTTCCTTGTATCAGCTCCGATGTATAAGTCTTGATAAGCCCTCAGCGGTGCATTTGTAGTAGGATCACAATCATGTGATCGTCAGTAGGAAGTTGACATCGTGTTCACTTGTTATGGTCACAGTAACGCCATGCTGCTATCTCACAATGATACAGAAATCTTTAACAAATCCATGGATCCAGACTATAAGCTGCATCACTGCCAAAATCTAATCAGGTGGTCCTTGTGTCATTTCTGACCTTCCCTGAAAATTTTATCCAAATCCATTTTACTGTTTTTGAGTAACGTTGCTAACAGACAGACAGACAGACAAATGTTTGTCGATCCTCACATAACTCCACCGTTCCTTGGCAGAGTAAAAACAGAAAACAGTTTCTGGTGTCAGTATAAAATAAAATTTAAAAACTAATCTAATTAATTCTGTTTTTGAAAGTTCCTTTTTCGTTTTCAAACCAAAAGCGGAAGTCACGTATTGTTTATATTTTTGATTTAATACAAAATAACGAAGCCATCTGGTCTAATAGCAGCTTGTTTGAAATCATACTTAATGTCGATGCCAAACTATAGTGCTTTTGTTCTGGTCCTGTACACGTAAACCGGCCTGGATTCAAGCACATTTGAAGAGAGTGACTCAGTTTGTTTCTTAACAACATAACTTAACAACATAAATGCTGATGAGTAATGAACAGGCTCCACTGCATATTTAGAATCATTCCAGTGCAGAGTTGCATCCAAATGTATTCAGTGTGAAACTACACTGCTGCTGTTCTGGTCCTCTTACTATGCTGTGACTTTAAACCTTCCATTATTACAATTTATTAATCATTTAAATGAAATTTCTCCCACAGGAGTCTCTTAATCAAATCTATAATAGGAGACATAGTTTGATGATGTTTCACCGCGGTTGTTGTTTTAATATTTGTGATGTGACTCAGATAGAAAACTTGTCCACAGATGAGGTAATGCATTAATCCTACGAACCTGATGCTGTTTTCACTTTGAAACTCTTAACTCAGTCATCCTAAGGACTAATCATGTGGGCTATATTTTTATTTTTTACTTTCAGTTCAGTCCAGGTTTTCCACATCTGCCTTCATTTCATATGATAAAACCTTCAAATGTTTTATTTTAGCTTTTGTATCAAGGAAAATAAATGTTGTGCTATGAAATTATATTTTTACATAATCTGGCATCTGACAATATCAGAACTGTGATATGTGGTATTCACAAATTAGTATAAATATGTGTTTAGTGTCTAATGGAAGTAAATGTGACACATTTATTCCCTGATGTGTTCACAGACAACATGTTCACAGACAATAACCCGGTTTCAGAGGAGACAAACCAGGCCAACGTTTGTCGACATTTTAATTTGTGAATGTTTTGTATGACACCTTTATCTTTTAATATTCAATTTTTTTTATTACTTTAAATAATGAGTTTATTTTTCAGTAACAGTATTCACAACATCAAAATTGGAAATAAAGTTCAACTTATGCATAAAATAACATTTATTATTATTTTTTTATTGAACCAAGTGACCCATTGGGGGCTTCTTCCATCTTTCTTTGTTGTTGCTTTTTAATTTTTCTTTGCAGTTACAGTATAGGAGCTAGTTCAAGCTAATCTTACGCATAAAAATGACTCATTTGAAGGTTTCTTTTCTCTTCACTGGGCCTGTGAAGATGCTTTTCTCCAGGATTTTATATTTAGTTTGATAATAACAAACTCTGCAGTGATTTATTCATCCTCTAAATGTATCCACATACTTCTTGTGCAGAGTTTTTTCTGGCTGCTATAATAAGCAGTGGGAACCTCAGTGTTTGTTGAAGCGCTGTATAATGGTTTGGGGGCGTGGCTTAGGCTTTACTTAGGTTACGTAATTAAAGAAAAACGTGACGACGTTGGGCAACACTGGCTGACGGTCCAAAGTGAGTCAGACAACAGGAAAGCAGCGGAACATTCTCCACATAGCGAACACTTTTTCCTTTTCTTTTTTTCTTTATTTTTTTACGTCTCTTCTTCGGCCAGAGGAGCCTGACGGACGTTTTCCTGAAACCCCGATGGACCTCCGAGGACAGAATCAGGAAGTGAACCGTAAAAAATAATTAAAAAAGAAGCGAAGAATGTGAACGATGTGCTCCGCTGACAGCAACGTGGAGCTGCAACCGACGAGTGAGTCCGTTGTTGTTGTTTTTTTAATTAATATCAACCGTCAGTAACCGTCGTGTTGTCACGGAAACGCTCCGTAACCAGGCAGCGGCGGCTGGAGATGCAGGAAGAAGAAAAAAAAATTATCAAGCGGTCATTTAAATGTCGTTTATTCTTCGTCCTCCTCCTCCAGCGTCCGACCCCGCTCTGCTCCTGGAGCTCAAGACCAGGCGTCCTCCGTCTCTGGTGGACCGGGCGGGATGCGAGACGTGGAGCGTGGACTTCTCCCCGGACGGAGCCTGGTTCGCCTGGTCGATGGGTCACGGCATCGTGTGGGTGGTCGCCTGGCCGCTGGACTCCGAGTAGGTTCACCTGTGCATTTAATCCACGCATGGTGCATTCAGGGACCCCTCGTGTATTCTCTCTTCTGGCTTTAACAGCGTACAGCCGCTGTGTAAATGCAATTGCATGTTTAAAAACAAGGAAACGTCATAATTATAACCTTAATTTTGCTTTAATTGTCTAAAATGTATAAGAAAATACTCCAGAGACTGTCACCACTAGTTTCTGGTCTAGTTTTGATCTTATGGAGGCTCAAAATGTGGGATTTTTAAACGATTAAAGTAGGTTCACCTGTGCATTTAATCCACGCATGGTGCCTTCAGAGGCCCCTCGTATATTCACCTTTCTGGCTTTAACAGCGTACAGCCGCTGTGTAAATGTAATCGCATGTTTAAAAACAAGGAAACGTTATAATTATAACCTTAATTCTGCTTTAATTGTCTAAAATATAAAAGAAAGTATTCCAGAGACTGTCACCACTAGTTTCTGGTCTAGTTTTGATCTTATGGAGGCTCAAAATGTGGGATTTTAAGCGATTAACGATATTAACAGCTGCAGTCGCTGTGTAAATACAATTACATGTTTTGGGTTTTTTTTGTTGTTGTTTTTTTTTATAAAGGAAACATCATAATTATACCATTTGCTTGACTTAAATTGTCAAGAATATATAAGAAAATACTCCAGAGACTGTCACCACTAGTTTCTGGTCTAGTTTTGATCTTATGGAGGCCCAAAATGTCTGATTTTAAACGATTAAAGTAGGTTCACCTGTGCATTTAATCCACACATGGTGCATTCATAGGCCCCTCGTATATTCACCCTTCTGGTTTTAACAGTGTACAGTCACTGTGTAAATGCCATTGTGTGTTTTTAAAAAAAAAGGAAACATCATAATTATACCATTTGTTTGACTTAAATTTTCAAGAATGTGTAACAAAATACTCCAGTGGCTGTCACCACTAGTTTCTAGACTAACATTTATGTTACAGAAATCCAAAATGTGCGATTTTAAAAAGATAAAACATTTACCTAAGCATTTAATCCACACATGGTGCATTCAGAGGCCCCTCATATATTTTCTCTGGTTTGAACAGCGTACAGTCGCTGTGTAAATGCAATTACATGTTTAAAGAAAGGAAACATCATAATTATAACCATAATTTGGATTAAATTGTCAAAAATGTTTTACAAAAAACTACTTCAGTGACTGTCATCACTAGTTTCTGGTCTAATTTTTATGTTATAGTGATCCAAAACGTACAATTTAAAAAAAAAAAAAAAAAAGTAGGTTCACTTGTGCATTTAATCCATGCATGGTGCATTCATGGACCCCTAGTATAGTCTCCCTTCTTGCATTAAAAGTGTACAGCTGCTGTGTAAATGCAATTACATTTAAATATAACTTTTATTTGGCATAAATTGTCAATATTTGCCCAGGAAGTGTTTACTTCCCCGCTCAGCTCCTTGTGATTTTTTTTGTGTGTGTGTTTGTTTTGCGAACAATATAGAAATCTGTTAATGCAGACTCGGTGCAGCCCTCGGACTGCTGGAATAATATCACAATCTGGGTGGAACCAATTTATCTTAATCTTTTGGCCCTTTGACTTGATGCGTTCGATCTTTGGTGAAAAACCTGGGTGTGAATTTCGACACCTCATTCAGTTTTGATAAGTAGACGAGCTGCGTTCTCTCAGTTCGGGTTCTTAACTGAGTTACAGACACATTTCTCTCCTATAGACTTGAAAAAGCTTTTAAAAAGACGCCTGCCTTCATTTCCTCTCAGCTAGACTGCTGTAACTGGTTAAATGTTGGCAGAAAGCTGTCGTCTCTTCTGCAGCTGCTCAGTGAGATCTCACAACAGCAGCGCTGGTCTCCGTCCACTGACTTTCTGTCTGCGTCAGGATTGATTTCAAGATTTCATTGTTTGTTTTTAAGGTTTTAAATGGGCTGGCTTGACCTTTTTTGATTATATCTCCCTGTTTCTGGCTTCACAGTGGTTGCTACTAATCTCCTAAACAGTATATCTTCTCATGTAAAAACTTTCATGTCTCTGTTGAAGACTCACTGGCATTTAATTCAAATAGAACCTGACACTCTTTTATTGTGGAGTCTTATTGCCTTTTAATTCACATTTGTCTTCAGTCATTGTGTTTTATTATGTTAAATGGGCTGTTGCTTTAGTTGTGCAGCACTTTGGTTCAGCTGTTGTTGTTGCTTTATCAATATATTTACTCCACCAAGCAGGTAGAGCCTCAGCAGAGTTATGCGACGATCGGCGTCTGTCTGTCTGTCTGTCTGTCTGTCTGTCTGACTGACTGACTGTCTGACTGACTGTCAGCAACATCACTCTAAAACGTACTTGGATGAAATTTTCAGGGAAGGTCAGAAATGACACAAGGACAAAGTGATTAGATTTTGGCAGTGATGCAGCTTATAGTCTGGATCCACGGATTTGTTTATGATTTCTGTATCATTGGAAGATAGCGGCCTGGCATCACTGTAACCATGACGACAAGTAAACGCCACATCAGCTGCCTGCTGACGACCATATGATTGTGGTCCTACTACAAATCCACCACTGTGGACTTATCAGGACTTATCTGACGGAAATGATAGAAGAACAATTGATTAAATTGTGGGGGTGTTTCTGATTCCCATCAATTCCTGCCACCTGCTACATATTTAGGTCATGCGATTCGGTATCGTACATAACGTACACATGCAGAACACACACCTGTGCTCAGCCCAAAGCCATTTTGTAAAAAAAGAAAAAAGAAGATATAGTAAATAACAGACCCACAAAATACATTTCCAGGCTAGGAACAGTTAATATATAGAATAAAAAAAACAAAAACAGAACAGTTCAAGAAAGTTAAAACTCGTGTAGAATCAGGAAAGGCTCTCCAGTAAAAATATGTTTTAAGGGATTTAAAAGACATCACTGACTTGACAAAACCATTCAGATGACTGAAAAATCCAAATATTTCAACTCAACACCATCAGCTAACACAATGTAGCATTAGAACACAGGAGTGATGGTTGCTGGAAATGTTCCTCTGTACCCCTATGGAGATATTCCATTAAAAATCAGCTGTTTCCAGCTACAATAGTCATTTACCACATTAACAATGTCTACACTGGATTTCTGATTAATGTTGTCTTCATTGAGGAAAAACTGCTTTTCTCTTTTAAAAAAAGGACATTTGACCCCAAACTTTTGAACGATAGTGTATTTGCAGAAACACCTAAATGCAGCATTGTTTCATCACCAGATTTAGCCTCTCACCACCTACATTATTGTACTCGCTGCTCCTCTCCCCTGCAGAGACAACCAGAATGGAGAAACCGACCGAGGAGACAAGAGCTTCAGCTGTGGTCACCCAGTCTGGGGCCTCACGTTCGGACCCAGACCTCCAAAATCGGCTGCAGCGGCACGTCCGGCTAAAACCTCGTCAAAAAGGAACCTGCTTCTGGCCACCGGCCTGCAGAACGGGGTGATAAAAATCTGGAACGTGTTCACAGGTGAGGGTTTTGTTTCCTAGTGAGTCCTGTGCTGAGACAAAACGTTGATTTTAGATAACTTTTATTTCATGCGTCTTCAGGTAATCCCGTGTTTGACCTCCATGGCCACGAAGGCGTCGTGAGGAACCTGGTCTTCCCTCCAAACGGGACGCTCACACTCATATCATCATCTCGGGACAAGACTTTGAGGGTTTGGGATCTGACAGACAAAGGTATGTGCAGATAGTTTTTAAAAAACAGTGCAAGAGCAGCTAAACCAGGGGTGTCAAACTCATCTTAGTCCTAGCGCCACATTTAGCTGAATTTGATCTCAAATGGGCCGGACCAGTAAAATCATAGCAGAATAACCCGTGAATAACCACAACTCCAAATTTTTCCTTTGTTTTAGTGCAAAAAAGTACGTTCTGAAAATGTTCACATTTAAGGAATTATCTTTTTAGAAAACATTATGAACAATCTAAAATTTCTTCGTCTTCCTTTATTTAAATTTCTTTCTAAATTCAATGTCAACAATATTATACCTCAGTTAATCATTTACACATTACAACTTACAGATCACAGAGTGTCTACAAAGGCACAGGTATCTGGAACTGATTAATACAGTATTTTACTTTATGACCAAAACGACAAAAGTCAGACAAAAAAAACAACAAAAACAAGACACAAAATGACAGAAGTGAGAAATAAAATGATAGAAAATGAAACAAATGACATGAAACAAAACAAAAGAGACAAAAACGTTCCAAAGCAACAAAAAATGGACAAACGACAAAAAATGATACAAACGAGACAAAAAACACAAAATGGCAAAAATGATATGCAAAACAATGAATAAAGCAAAACACAAAATGACAAAAATAAGACAAAAAACATAAATGAGACAAAAAGAAACACAAAACAACAAAAACAGGAAATAAAATGACAAAAACATGAGACAAATGACAAAAAAGACAAAAACAGCAAAAAAAGACAAAACATTACAAAAATGAGACACCATATGACAAAAGAACAATGAGCAATATACTGTTTATGATCAAAACAACTTGTCAAGGTCTAGGAATTATTTTAAATTTACAGTCTTACAAATTTACAATTTACAGTTCATGTCTTTGCTGTAATTTTTACATTTTACAAAATTAATCATCCCGCATGTTTGACTCTCCTGAGCTAAAGCCTTTGTGAATGTTTTTATGTCCTCTTGTGCGAACATGATTTCGAGTGCTGTTCACAAACAGCCCTGACAGATACTCAGGTTTACTTGCTGAAATGCAAACATGCTGTTTTATAGGTAAATACTTGAAGGAAACTGTAGTTGTTTACCTTCAGGGTGGACGTTACTGAAGACTTTGATTTAGCTTCTGTAAAACAAACGAGGTTCACTTTCTCTTTTTCAGCGCTGCATCTGAAGCTACTATTGTCACATTTAATCCATGAGCTGTCAACTTTTAAATTAGTGTCATAATTGACTGATCTATTTGACCATTTAAAAGAAAAAAAACAGCATCAAAATCATTGGATTCCAGCTCCTTATGTTTGAATATTTTCATTTCTTTCCCTCTCTATGACAGTAAACTAAATATCTCTGGGTTGTGAGCAAAACCAGACGTTTAAAGATGTCGTCTTGAGCTTTAGGAAACACTAATCAGCATTTTTATCCATCACATACACAAAACAGCTAATAAAGGAAATAATCAACATTGTAAATAACCACGAGCTGCAGCTGTAGTCTCATTGTACATTCAGGATGCAGAAGTTTCTGTATCATTTGTCTTTTGCAGAAAATACTGCCCACAAGTGTCCTCCTTTTCCGCAGCTGACTGGATTGTCAAATGTCCGAGCATGCTTGAATGCACCTTGTACTTCCCTCGCAAACAAAAACCCATTAAATGCTCACAGTCACGTATCGCTGAGCAGCTCTGCAAACTGATTCTCACACTGTATTCACATCGAGTGAAGCCAGCTATCTGTGTTTTATCACTGAAGGCCAACAGAACCAAACGTCCTGCTCTTCTGTAAGAGGACAGATGTTCACGTTTGTGCATGTAGGAGTCTCACTTTCCACCCCTTCAGGAGCTTTTTATGCAGTCAAAGTTTTCGTGTCTCATTCAGTTCAGTCAGACTGATGTTTTTTCTGTGTGTTTTAGGTAAAAAGGTGCAGGTGCTCCATGGCCACAAAGACTGGATCAGCTGCTGCAGCGTGTCGTCCGACTGCAGCATGATCGCGTCTGTTGGCAGATTTGACAGAGTGAGTTGATGCTCAAGTATATTATAACACAAAATCTGTGAATTATTTCTGTATTTTTTGTCTATGTTTTGGTGGAACGGCATTATTTCTACATGCCTGAAATGTATAACTCCATTTTATCCTGGTTTTTAATGTAATTGACATGATTTCAGGAAACATTTTCAGTCAATTTTGTGTCAAATCCCTTGATTTAATGACATTTTCTACCTCCATAAATGGCGAGGAAGATTTGTTCTCACATGTCTGAACATATTCCACACAAAACGTACAGACAACCACGTCATAACGTGTACCGACGGTTCCCCTATTCCAGCCTGTGTACATTCATTACAAATCATTCTCACAGGGGACAAAGCTGTTCCATTTTTAAACAGTGTAAAGAGTTATTCTGTGTGTTGATTTGCATTTATCAGTACAGGACATGCGGTGGTTCTGTCATTCACATGTGACAGGATGGGAGTGGGAAGGAGGCGTCACGTGTGATCTTGATGAGTTTATTTTCATCAGATGGGAAACATTGTGAGAGAGAAAAAAACAGGGCAACAGTACAACAGAAGTGGTTAAGTTCTGTTTTCATGAAGCAGCAGCAGTAGGTGAAAAGGCAGCAGACGGAGCTCTGAGTTTATACGCTACATGTTGTGCAAGTGGAAAATATTCAGCCTGTCTGTTCAGGAGAACGGATCACTCCTCTCTGTTGCGAAAGTGATTTAAACGCAACATACTTTAAAGACAACGTGATCCAGCGTCCGGTTCATTTTACCCTCACACTGTAATGTTAAACTATTTCACCTTTTACCTCTTTGTTCGAAGGGGATTTCTTGATGATTTATGCAAAACAATTCAGCTTTTTTTTTTAAGTTATTTTTTTGGCCTTTTTGGCCTTTATTGTAGAGGACAGTGGAGAGAGAGAAAGGAAATGTGAGGAGAAGAGCGGGGGAAGGACAAAGGGCCGTGGACTGTAGCCCATTCATGGGTCGCCCGACAATTCAGCTTTTTGCCACAAACTAATTTGTGATAGATGAGTTAGATACGACATTTAAGACATTTCTTGATATTTTCTTCACCTGCTGCTGTGTTTAGATGTAATAAGTAGACAGAAAGTTCAGCATCTTTTCATTAGGACATTTGGTGCGCTTCACACCTTCATTTCCAAAGGAAAACAGCTTAACATTGTGTAATAGCAGCCTTTAGGAACAAAGTCACTCTTTAAAAGCTTTTCTGCATGTTTCAGCGTGTCCCGTTAGCACTGACAGTCAAATTACTAGATTTTCTTGCATTGCAACTTGAAGAAAACATGACATTGAGCTTCCTTAATTTTCAAAGTAAAACCATTCTTTACAGCAAGATACAAGGCCTCATTAACCCTCCGTGATTCTGCTTTGATCAGATGGTGTGTCTGTGGAGTCTACGGTCGTATACGTTCATCAGGAACCTCGTCGGAGGAACACATTACACCTTCTGCCTCTTATCTTCCTGCGACTTCTCCCCCGATGGATCGGTGCTCGCCACTGCTGCCGCCGCCGTTAGCAGCTCCAGCTGGTGGATCGACCTCTGGGACCCGTACACAGCGGAGAAGCTGGCCACCGTGGTGTAAGTTTACACTGAGTTTGCAAACTCTGAATGGACTGCATCACAGTTTGACACGTACACTACCGTTCAAAAGCGTGGGGTCACCCAGACAATTGCATGTTAAAACTCATGTAAAATCAGGAAAGGAATTTGAGTTTAGTTTTGATGCTGTTACTACCATGAAACTGCAGATTAGTTTCAATAAGTGAAAAAAGGTTTGAAACTGTGAAGCAAACCCGTCCCACGCTGTCACTATCGCTGTTTACATCTGACACAGCGTCTGAAAGCATGTCCTTCTGTCCGGTGTCATGTCTAATCTGTTTTTTGCATCTCCTCCTTGTTTATTGTCTGTATATTGTGGGAAACGTTTGACTTTCACTGCTGAGTACAAGGTCGTGTCAATAAGAAAAACTTCTCTTCAACCCACAGCGACTACTTTGAAGACTTTGTGCTGAACCAAATATCAGCAATACAGTTTTCACCCAACGGTTTGCACCTGTCCATAGTGACTGACGACAGGTGAGTTTTCTTTTCCTATCGGCTCGATTTCAGGAAAACATTCCACTGTGCCGCGTAAATGGTTTCAGACGAGTGTGTTGTGTTTGCAGAGCTCTCAGGATCTGGGAGCTCGGAGAGAAAGGGATGGTGATGCAGACGAAGAGAGACAGAGGCTCCAACGGACTCTGCTGCAACTACCATCCACAAGGGGGAGTCGTGGCTACAGGGTAAAAATCCTGCAGCTTTCACCACAGTTTAATACTAGAATCTAAAGCTCATAATGCTTGCAGAATTGAAACTTGTGGAGAGTGGTGGCTAAATTCAGCGCCTGTTAGTAATAGAGAAGAGGATTAGTGAAGTATTAAAGGAAGCACTGGCCATTTGTCTGCTAAACATGCTCCAGACTGTTATTTTTCTCAAAGCAAAGTGATAAAGCTAAAATGATCAATGAATTGCTTTACAAGTGACAGTTTAGATGATTAATGATTAACAGATTCTCAACTTGCTGCTTGTTCAGTTTCATGTAATAGTTCAGAAAAACAAACACAAAAACATGAATATTTTGAAAGGTCCATCGGGAAACACTTCGGATGTTAAGTTTGGTTCCTGAAATATTTCATGAGCAGTTTTTGTTATTTATGACACTGAATTGGGATGAAGAATAAATGGATTAGCTAATTATTTAAAGCATATAAAGAAAGATGATTAAATGTACTGCATATTTTTTAATTGACATGCCCAAACTCACTCCCTCGTGCACTAATTCTCTATAATTAGTAAAATCAGAGTAGTAATCATCATTATTTTGTTAAATCTCTAACTCCTGTAGTGGCAGGGTGATTTTTACACTTTGAAAATGCATCAATCCATATCAAATCAACTTTTTTAGAACAATTTTTGCTCAACCATGTCTGAAATTTTTGTGGCATAAAATATGGATATATTTTTTAGACATATGGAAAATCTTATCTTGATATATCAAATACTTCTCCTGGTTCATTTGCCCATCGACACATTTTAAACATGTTTTTTCATGTATTGAAATCTGATACCATTTTAAATATCCATATTTTATCATTTAAAAAGAGTCTCGAGCAAATCATAGATGGTCGAGCAGAAGGGCCCTGATGATTTGAGATGGAATAACCCAAAGGCACAGCATTGCATTGTGGGATTATTAGCAGAGAGTAGTGCCCAAGCTATTTCATTGGAGAATTCTTGAATTAAAATTTTGTTGCCTCAAATAATGTAACTATCAAATGAGCACAATATCATCTCTGAGGCCTTAAAGCTGAACTGAAAACAGCTTTCATTTCTCACTTCTTAAGTAACAAATGTTGAACTGAAATTTTTCTTAGGAAATCTCAGCCACCGTGTTGCTACAACACTGACTCAAGTCTTTTTTTTTTCTCCTGGCAGGACCAGAGACGGCCACGTGAGGTTCTGGAGGGCCCCCAGGACGATACCGAGCTTGCGCCACCTGTGCCGATCCATCCTGCGCTACTCCGTCTCCACGCACCAGATGGAAGCGCTGCCCCTCCCCAAAAGGATCCTCGAGTACCTCACCTACAGAAACCTCCCCGAACGCCTCAACGCCTGGAGCTCCTCCGACGAAGAGGAGTGGGACAGGAACCTCATATAGGAATATTAAACCTACACTAACAGAAGCATTGAAACACACAGCCGACATTGCAGTGAGTAACACTCATATAAAAATGCCTTTTCCATTCTGAGATGCTTTCAAAGCTTGTCCGAGCGTAGAAAAGAATCTTAGATGCAACCTTCCTACACTAAGGGTTTGATTTATTGCACTACTAGAGTAATACGATGCATAAACTCATTGCTCACATGATTATCTGACTTGAATATCACCATTTTTTACTCTTAATTTATTGTGTAAATATAAAGTGTATATGCATTTCTAATTCCTGTTTACCATTATAAAGCTGCACAACTACTGTATCTGCACATGTTGATTGTTAATATAAGATAAAAACTGGACTTATAGGAAAAAAAGTTTTATTAAACATTAAAACACATGTACATGTTCAAGAATTATTATTCTTATTTCTTGGTCACAGAATCAGATTTTGCATTTTCCAGCTCATATTTTAAGTAAGTGCCCAAAGGATGGATTTTTTTTTATTATTTTTTTTTTTTTTTTGGTGCCGCAGCTACAAACGGCTGCCTTCCATCTTGCTTAGTCTGTATGCAGATGTGAGTGACTCAGATAGCTGCTAGCATTTGTTCCAGACATCTGCTGCACTGTAGAATCAGTGTGGTGGGCAATCATGCAGTGGACACCAAAGAACAGCTTTTTGTTCCTCTAAACAAACAACTAACTGGTGATTTTTACTAATAATCTCTCAAACAGTGCAAAAGGTAATCAGCGAAATCACCAGTTTGACAAGAAAAGCGACCTTTTCTGTGCTCTTCATGGCATCACTGCTCACCACGTAGACGTACAGCGATATAGATTTTAGTTACAGTAACAAAGGCAGCAGCAGAACAGCATAGAAAGACATTTCTCTTCAAGGAAATAACAGTGGTTTGCAAAATGCTACCTGGATGTGAGATGTAGCATTGTGCTGCACCAACAAGTGCCTCTGGCCCACTAAGTATCGACAGTATTTCTCTTCATGTGGTTGTAACTCACATTCAAGAGACAGAATTTCATGGTGGGGTGAAGCAGGTATCGTATCTACGAAGCCTCGCTGACCACGAGGTCTCTCACTGCCTGGAAAGCTGCAACCATGGAGCTCAGCTGGATCTTCTCATTGGTTCCTGACGCAAGCCGGTGCCTGAGGAAATGACACGTAAGTTCAAAAGCGCTTTTTCCCCCAACATGTGGATGTCTTTAGGTCATTAACATGTGACTATTTGGAATTACTCAGACGTAAAGTAAAAGAAAAAACACACATACTCTATGTCGGCTAACTTGATGAGCAGAACCATTCGAATATTGGGAGGAAAGTCCACTTGAAAGAAAGGAAAACAAATTATTAGATTCAATCTTGTACAAAACTACTGCCAGATTTTCAAAATGCAAAAGATTGTCAACCATACAGATTCTAAAATAAGGAGCTTCCATTGTTTTCCAGGCTCATCAACGGATGCAAACAACTAACATGACTCATCATCAACGTAGATGGTGCACATCAACCAATCCAGGTCTAAAGGATGGCGTGTTGTATACAGATGTGGTGTTTCTCCTGCTACATGCTGTCAACCTAAGTTCACATTCTGGTCTCTTGAACACTCCCAAGGGGATGAATAAAGTAAGTACATAAGTTACTAAGGAAGCAAGCACGCAAGCTACTAAGTAAGCAAGTACGCAAGCATGCAAACTAAGTAAGCAAGTACAAAAGCAAACATCTATCTATCTAGCTGTCTGTCTGTCGATGCAAGTAGTAGCTCTTGTGAGTTGTGTTTTAGTGTATGCACTTTACAGTTTTCACCATGAACCTGGTCTACAACTACAACCCTGTCAATGGCAAGTTCTAGTCCAGCGTCCTCATGTGTCTGAGGGAGAACATCCGGCACGTATGATCTAAACTATAGCATTGTGGCAACTGTATTCTCTATCTTGAGGATGTTCCTGCTCATAGTGCATTAAAATCATGACCACACTGGCTGCACTGACAGTCATTGCTGTCCACCGACCCTGCTTGCTAGATTTGGCTCCCTGCGACTTCTTCCTATTCCCCAAAATTATTTCAAGTTGAAGGGTAGTCGTTTGGAAACAGATGAGACTGTGCTTGACACGTTTACAGAACAGGACTTGCAGGGGGCGTTCAAAAGAGGCAGGAGTGCTGGAAGCAGTGCATTACTGCACAGGAAGAATACTTGGAAGGGGATGGTGGCCAAATTTAAACTAAGTGCAGTTTTTGCTTCTTATAGGCGCAATCCTGGAACTTTTTGATACTACCTCGTGCTAAGCTATGGTGCTTGCATTGAAAATCACTTGAAAGTACAAAAAAGATTACATCCTTCAAAACAGAGTAATATTAAATACCTAAACCCCCATTAGACAGAACAAGGATTTAACCTACGAGTAAAGGTTCATCACAGCTCAGGTAATTGTTCTTATAGGGGACAACTTATTTCACTTTAACAAACTGAAAACGTTGTCTGTTCTAGAGTTCTTACCTCTGTGTATGAGCAGATGAACCTCAGTGAGGATATCATGCAGAGCCAAACCTTTCAGACTCTTCAACTGAAGGATTACTGTGACATAAATGTTAAGAAACTACAAAAATACAAACTGAACTACCATTAGTCTGCATCTTGTTTTACATTTTCATAAAGTTTAAAATCCAAAAACAACATATTAAAATCATGCAAGACACTTCTGGCATGTTTGTAAACGTGATAAAATTGAATGTGTAGAGTTTTCATTCACCCTAATCAATCTGAAGTTTCATCAGTTGCAATCTTAAAAGGTGCTGAATAAAGAGGCTGAGATATTTAGCTTTCTCTGCATTGTACAGAATAATACCAAAAACACACACTGGCACAAACTGGTTGACATTTCACAAGACTGAAAACTTGGTGAGGTGAAGGATACGGTTGTACGCTGTGGTGAAGTCTTTGTTGAGGCACCAGTCGAGGATGTTTGCGATGTCTGAGCGGAGGGGATGACCTGTGCAGGTGTAGACTGTGTCCTCTGTCACCTTCCCGTACGCCATACTGGTGCTCTGAAATCAAAGAAACTATCAGTCTGGTTTAACTTTCTGCAATGAGGATATAAATATAGAATAAATATAGACTTTGGCTGTTTTAAAACACAATGAGATGATCGTACCTGCAATATGTTGAGTGATCTTCTCATATCACCTGATGATAAAGTCACAATGGCCTTCATTCCATCTGGACTTATGTCAATGCTGCAACATAAAGATTCACTCTTTCAATCAACTGTCAAATCAATGTTACATTAAAATGCGCTACCTTCATAATATATTTAAGCTTGAATGCACTACTGTCTAACTGTGAGAAAGTAGTATAAACACACAGAAGATAACAATTCCTAAAATCATTAATTAGTTTCTTTCATCTTAAGGTCCAGATTATGGACAGGAAAAAAATGGAGGCCTTGTCTGGTAATTTAAAAAAAAGTTGAATGTTGTTATTAATTCTTGCTGTACCCGATTTACTTGCACCAGCTGACTTAATGCAGTTATTACAAGCTTATCAACTTAACTTTTTAAACCGGCAGGATGAAACTTTTGTCTCCCCCTTCTGGCAGTGACAGTAACTACACAAACACTGTTACCATGTATCCACGGCAACACTGTACTTCTCATTTCATGTAAAAAGTTTACATCTGTTCAAAAAAGTGAAGACTTTTCACGATATTTTCCAAAATGTGTATGCTAATGTTCAAACTTACATTTAACCAACTCATGCCGTCTCTTTAGTGTAGTGATGATTAATAAACAAGTTCATCTTTTCTCACAATTTTGAGATAACGTCTCCCCCCAAAAAAGATTTCTCTTTTGTAAATCCAACATCTTTTCCTCAATAATTATTCCAAATTCAGACATCTTTTCTCATTAACCTTGCTGACTGTTGTTGCAGAGAATATGTTATTTTTTCTCCATTTACAGAAATTTTTCACTTTTTTTTTTTAGTCACATTAATGCTTGGAGAAATCTGTTCCAAAAATATCAATGTTTTCAATTAGTTTTGTGCCATAAAGAAACTACAATGATTCTTGTAAAACCCAAGCCAAGAGCAAAACAGGTAGAATGTAAAAATCCAATCGGTGTTGCAGAATTTCTGGCAACATTTTTTTAGTTCAGATTAGTTTTAGGTCTAAGAGATTATGTAATATATTATTAAAAAAATACTACACACTCCTTCTATGTCAGATTGTTTTAACCACAGAAGGAGAAGAAAACATTTACAGCGTTCACTGATTGGCTCACCTCTCCTGCTGGATAACGTGCTCCAGCCGAGGGATCATCTGGTCCGGGGACAGCGGGCCGAATCGGAACCTGGTGCAGCGAGACTGGAGGGCCGGGATGATCTTGGACAGGTAGTTACAGATGAGACAGAATCGAGTGTTTTCTGTGAACTTCTCAATCACTGAGAGACAAGACAGGAGAGAACACAACTTAGAAACTGATGTAAACGAAGAGATGTGAAAGATAAAATACTACCAAAGTCCTGTGATGCAACACACTTTAAAACAATGTTTCAGTTTAGTGGAATGATGTTTCCTGTGACTTCCTCGGTGTTAAAAAGCTTGTAAACCATCAAATTGAGAAATTTCAGAGCTCAGTAATCAATATTGCATGTTAAATATTCTTAAATTATCTTTGCAGCTCTCTCCAAATCAGTCACAAATTGCTTAAAAATTCTTTGACTTCCATTCCCATCACAGCAAAATTCTAATTATATATAATCCATCTGCACTAACTACAGCTGCAATCAACCTTTATCTTACCCATGCCTCCGCTTACAGCAAAAACAAGAACTGTACTGACCAGTAAAATGTATGTTTTACAATCTCACAAGCTTGTGTTATAAGAAAAACAGAATTTAGATAATTAAAATGATAGTCAAAATGTTCCAGAGTCACTTAATTAGTAGTTCAAATCCTGCGGTAGGTTTTGGTTTTTAAATGAACGTCTAAGGTTTACAAGCTGGTGCGGTGTAATTCACAAGCGGCCAAATTATCTGGCCGCTCAGTGAGGCGTGTGGCTCACAGTAGGTGACGCCCGGGAGAACAGATGGCTCACCTCGTCGCAATGCATTCTGGGCATCCTGGGTCATGGCATCGGCCTCGTCCAGTATCACCAACTTGAAGCCCTTCCTGAAGGAAAAAAATGGACAGGTAAAATGTCAACAGTTTAGGATTTACCATGTAGTTTTTAATGGCAGATTAAAAGAAAATGCATTAAGAATGTTAATTTTTCTGTAATGTATATACAAATACATTTTGCCTTACTTGAAGATGGTCCTGGTGCTGGCAAAACTCAGAATGGGACCTCGTACAACGTCAATACCTCGGTCATCGGATGCGTTTAGCTGCAAAACAAAATAAGTCCGATTTTAATATCAAATCAAATACCCTCAAGGTGTCAGAAAGCTTCATATTTCAATGCTCCAAAATCCTGTAAGGAGAATGATGTACCTCCAACACCATGGAGTTGAACTCTTTGTCCTTGTACAGCTGCCGGGCACAGGCGAGGATGGTGGAGGTTTTTCCTGTTCCTGGGGGGCCGTAGAACAACAGATGGGGAAGCTTGTCCTCGCTGATAAACCTCTGGACTAAACAGAGAAGAAAAACAGTTAGAAATACAAGGGAACACAGCTGACAATCTGAATATGATGCTGGTCCATTTGAATTGTTAGAATAATATAAAACATGAGGTAAATATTAAAAACTGGTTTCCACATCCTTACTTTTTAAGTTAGTACAACTGTACTTAAACACAGGAGTAAGAAACACTTACAGACAGCAGGGGCAGTTATCATTACACAGGTTTATCAGTTTATTAAAGTAGACTTTATGTGCAGTTTAATTAAACCTTAGTGTCCAGTCCACATACTTACTGGTGCTTAGAATATCTTTGTGGGAGATCAAATCATCAAGTGTCTGTGGTCTGTATTTTTCAACCCTGGAATACAAAGCAGAAAAACATCAATCAAGACTGTCATCAATAATAAATACTTTCAATCTATACCTGATCGTAGTCGTTATTGTGATTACTCAAAATTGTACAACACACAATTGTTAACTTTATTAATTACTCACCGAACTTAGTTACAATTTTTTCCATTTTAAAACAATTTACTAATAAATTTGGTTACATACGCAATAAAAGTTGATTAACATTCGAGATGTTATATCGATGAAGGTCATTTTTTAATTCGGCGTCTACACTTTTTTGCAGAATTAACGACTATATAAAGGAAACTTCAACCCTTAATGCGGTTTCTCAGCAGTCAGGCGCTGCAGCATTTCCGTTGAGCCAGTTGGGTGAAGTGGCACAAAGGCGATGCTGGACGTGCTAGTTAGATTTTATATACGCCGAATTAAAGAGAAGTTCTCATGGCCTCAAATTTAACACTCATTTTACATTTACGGCGAATATTTAACGTTATTTGTGTATGGAAGGTAAACACACAAACGACGTAATCCTACACAGTGCAGTTAGCAGCTAGCTTGGATCAACACTCTGCATGTTAGCTTGCTAGCGC
The DNA here is from genome assembly GCF_022539595.1 of Amphiprion ocellaris. NCBI lineage: Eukaryota > Metazoa > Chordata > Actinopteri > Pomacentridae > Amphiprion > Amphiprion ocellaris. Next base: position 36,317,388 of record NC_072771.1, read on the forward strand.
TACCTATACTCGTCTATCTGTGATAAACAACGACTGTCAGCTCACCACGGTAAGTTTCTGCTCTGTGCCGGTACTTTACTCGTCGAAGCCATGTTTCCTGTAAACTTAACGCCAAGTGCAATTAAAAACTTCAGCACAAGACTTTTAGCCACTAGGTCGTTAGCTTTGTTTGGCGCCCTGAACTACAAAACGTGCGTCGTACGTCATCGCGTACAACCAATCAGATCACGTTGTCGGCTCCTGTGGGTGGGATTTTAGTAACATGTTGCCCACTGCAAAAGAAGTTTAGTGGCACAAAAATTGCAATTGAAGATATTCTAAATAACACAAACATGCTTACAGTTATGTGCAATTCATATCCATATTTCCTAGCTCACTTATAAATTAATTTTTGAACAAATGCATTATTTAATAATTGAAAGTAAACTGATTAAACTAAGCTCAGTGCACTCATCTGTCTATCTGTGGAGCTAGATCCAGTGCTGGTTTAAGTCTCTGCAGGTGACACTGAGTAAAAGTCACACTATTGATGACTAATCAAACAATAAAAAAGGAGAACCTATGTAGGCATGTTGTTGTGTAAAAATTCTGTATACTTATATGCATATTTTTAGTTGCATTTAAAAAAATAAAGTCCATTCTTTCCATTCCTCCATGTATTTTAGTTGAGTATGACCATTTCCACATTACAGTTCTTAATTTATCGCTTAAATTCTGGTTTTAAACACAAAGCAACTATATAATCTCAATCTGTGACTTCTCATCAACCTTGTAAATGTATGATTCTTAGACCCAGCAGATCATACATGCAGGTTTGACACCTTTTCTCTGCAGATTTTGCATGTATTTTTTAGTTATGTTGAGATTGTATTGTCTTCTAGCTGCACTATCATATATATATTTGCATCTGCATCTGGAATATTTTTTCACTCAGTACTGTAAAGAAGCATACAACATCCTGAGCTTTTCCCTGTGACCCACCAAAAATGAAGCACCATGACAGATTAGTGACATGGGTTGTGAGCGTCGCCTGTATTTTTGCAAAATGTCAACACTGTAATAGTTTCACAGTGGTTGGACGCTGCAGGGTTTATGATGACTCAAATGAGTTGAATGGCACCAAAGCAACCGGATGTATTAGTTGGACATTGTGTAGTTTTACTGCTAAGCATGCTTTTAAGGACTTTTGAGGAGTAATGTTGCTAAAGTATTGAGTATTTCAAAAGTAAAGCGGCAACATTTCGATATAGTTACAAAAAGCAGAAATGTGTGTGTCAGAAACATGTATTTAATAGATTTCTTCTCCTTTTTAATCACCTCGGGACCCCTCCAGTTTATCTACCAACACCTCTGAGGCATCCTTAATCTTAGTAAATTACAAAGCATGACAATTTAATTCACAGCCTTTGTCATTTTAAGATAATTTAATTTTGATTGTTTCGTGTGTTAGTTTTTTTGTTGTTGTTGTTGTAGAAACTTTAATGAAGTAGTCTCATTGAGATCAAGTTTACAAGTATGACCGGAGTAGAAAAAAAATGAAGCGCTTTTATTAGTCTGACTACCCCAGATGTAGACTGAGGGTATAAACTTTCCACTGGCTGCACATTTCACACACTTACTCCTCTCCTTCCTCTGTCGTTTTCAAAAATCCCCTTTATGGGAAACCACAACAACAACCTCTGTGCAGCAACCCACCACACTGAAAATTTCAAGTTTTGCGGAGGATTTAGATCATGCGGTAAAGCAGCCCCACTTAGCCATTTTGATGATAATGCCACCCCCTTGCATGCGAATATTCCAACAAAACAATTCCACTGTCACTATATTGAACTGATGCAGCATCCTTCACGTAACTCCACCCAAGACATGAAATCAAGCCAGAGCTGTATTTGTCTAATAGCAGCATGATAACGAGGTGCAGCCAGACCATTCTGCACAGTGCCACGTAAGCACTAGAGAACAGCCTGGTTATGCAAGACTACCTGAAAATAGAAGCGATATTTCAAGAGATTTTAAGATTTTTATTTGTCATGCCTCTATAATATGTGCAGTCAAATGCAGAGTGACCGTTCCACAAGGCTGTGTAATATCAAAACGACATTTAAAGACCATCATTTAATAACAACAGAAAATTTAAAATACTTATACAAGATTTAAAATGAGGCAACCTATAAATCAAGTTATTGTTTACAAGTGAAACCTGAGAAAAGAAGGAGATGTAAAGAAAAGTGGCAAGGCACCAGAGGTCCCCTGAGCAAGGCTTAATGTCATGACCCTATACGCTTTGATCCCAATATGCTAATAATTCAATTATTAAGTCACACAGTTGGGCTATGTGAAGAATAAAGAGTTTTATGTGGGTGGAGCTAAGCAAAAGATGCTGTCACTATGTTCCACTATGGTGGAGCATTTGCATTCAAGGAGGTGGTATTATCATCAAAATGAGTAATTTGCCAGAAACAAGGTGTAACGCTGCAATTTCACTGTAAGTGAAAAATGACCCGTATATGAATCTATGTGTTTTTTTTTTTTGTTTTTGTTTTTGGGGGGGGGGTTGCCTTTTTTAGTCATTTTGGTTCAGAATGATCATTTGTATTATTGTTTGTATTTTATTTTTGTCCACACAAGAATGATTTCATGTTTGAAATATGTTTATTTGTCACTTTATAATACATTTTGACCATTCTGATGATTGAAAAAGAAGAATATTACATTCAACATTCATTTTGTTGACATTTTTTCCACTCAAGTTTGTGCACTGCATCACTTGTATGATATTATCAGTGATAAAGAGCTACAAATAATACAGTTTCTTTAAAAGTCTAAAAAGCAACTTAAAAATGTAAAAGGAATGATATCAAAAACATGTTTTTTGAGGAATAGCTGAAAAATGAAACGATAAAAACTTCTCATTACAAAGATATTGCAAGAAAACGACCTCGCCGGGTCATTTTTGACCCACTTACGCATCTTGGGGTTAAGGGGTGTGTTAGATGCAGTAAATACAGGAAAAAATCTAAACCTATCTTTAGTCCAAACATGGGAAAAGTGCTGCTCCTCATCCATCCAGGCCTGGAGACCGAATCCCCCCCCCCCTCCACCACTGCGCTTCTTGGCCGTAATCTCGCGATAGTTGCTCCTCGCGGCGGTGCCTGGGCGATGCGATGCTGTTGCTGTGGGTTTGATTGACAGGAAACATGTCGGTGTGGTGGGAGCGAACCGGGATGCAGCTGCTGCCAAGGGAGACAGGGAGTACCTGCATCCAATCCACACATCAGCACCTCTGAACAACCACCAGGCTTTTCCCCGATCCGTCTGCTTAGGATGCGCTGAGCAGCTCCTCTCTTTCTCTTTTTCTTTTTTTTTCTTTTTAATTTAGAAAAAAAAAACATCCATCTGAAACGAAAAGGGGCACCCGATGGATGCTGTGGCGAACCGTGCACATCCCGCTCGGTGTATCTTCATCTGATTTTTTTTTTTTTTATCCCTACAACAACCCAGAGATACCTTGATGAAACAGCAGGAACTACGAGGACTGTTGTTGCAATGGAGTCGACTCTCTCACGGCTCAAACCGCGTCTCTAAAGCTCCAACATCTCGTTTTCATGGCGTTCTGCAGGTCGCTCTGCTCCGTGGGCTCCTCCACGTTTCTTTCCTGAATTGATATTCTCCCTCCTTTCTTTTTTTTCTTATTTCTTTTTTTTCTAAAGTGCAAAAAGGGAAAATATAACGTCCACTGCTCGCAAAACTATGAACGAGGAGATGACAAAAAGCGAGGAGCAGCATCTTAGTTTGCAGAAAGCCTTGCAGCAGTGCGAGTTGGTGCAAAACATGATAGACATAAGCATTTCTAGTTTGGAGGGTTTACGGACCAAATGTGCCACATCCAACGACTTGACACAAAAAGAGATACGAACGCTGGAGGTAAGCAACCCTTTGAGCGGAATTTCTGCTGTGCGTCTTCATCCGAATCAATACGGATCAATCGCCGTCTGTTATTTATTGCCAGGCCACTGTGCGTATTTTTCATGCGCCTTTTTCCTCCTCCACCACCAACACCACCACCGCAGCGACAAACTGCTTTATTTTCTCTGCTGCCATTGCACGAATATGCAAAAGATTCATGGCAAAAATGCCCGCTGCTATCTGCTTTTTGTGTGTGTGTGTGTGTGTATGTGTGTGTATGTGTGTGTATGTGTGTGTGTGCAGTGCAATAAATCAAGAGGCCACGGGGCTGCAGTGGGCTGTTATAGACTTGCGCATTCTGCAGGTGGCGGGGAGAGAAGGTGGCTCTTCTCCATCAGAATAATATCTGAGGCAGCCGAGGCCTATAGGCAGCCCCGTGTTTACAATCCATTTACCAGATATGCCAGCCTGTGCGCATCTGTTCTCGCAAAGCGCATCCAAGGCCCTGGCGTTACGCAAGGCCGGGCAGATTACTGAAATTGTTGCAAAAAAATAGAAAAAAAAATCCGTTAATTGGCCCGTGGGGTTTTCCGTAAATTGCGTTACGTAATGGCCATAATATTCCGGTGTTGTGTTTGAGATGTCATGCTGTCCACTCCACCCTCTCCACCACCACACAGGACATTAAGAAAAATACATGCCATAAAGTGCGATAAGGTCACAGGAAACCTCACCATTGCACACCGCGGACACACGCACGGGGCCCGTAAGAATGTTATGGTGATGTCTCAGGAGATTAAAACAAACACCATTAAGTGCGATAAGGTGTCCATAAACTCACCACTGAGGGTCTGTGTGCGTGTCCCAATGGGGATATAATTGAGATATGACATAAAAAATAAAACCACCATAAAGTCACTTGTGAGTGCCACATGCTAAATCCCAAGAGCCCCGAGGCCTCTGCTGTAAACATATTTCATGTCTGAGCTGTGAAGTAAAGTTTGCAAGTGCTGGACCACAGGAATGTAATCCAAGAGGAGAGAGGACTAATGTTAAGTACAAATGTGCTGCCAGCAATAGCGGGCTACGGTGTGAAGATAAACGCTCACCATGTTCCCTGGATGCCTTGCAAAGCATTGTGGGTGCTGGATTGGTTGGTGTAAGTGTTACAGAGGTATTCTTTTTGTGGTTTGTGCCTAATAGACCTTTGTGGTAAAATTGGATTGTGTCTGATTTGGCCTAGTTGTGCAAATGGAAAGTAGAGATGGACGGTCCTGCAATTTGACCACTTTTGGATGATTTATAGTGCAGATATGCTGAAATACTACAGTCAGTCCTGTTTGGATAATATATATTGGCAACCTTTAGAGATATATGATCAGCATTTGCATGTACACTATCATTCAAAAGTTTGGGGTCACTTCGAAATGTCCTTGTTTTTGAAAGAAAAGCAGTTATTTTTTCAATGAAGATAACATTAAGACATTGCTAATGTGGTAAATGACTATTGTAGCTGGAAACAGCTGATTTTTAATGGAATATCTCCATAGGGGTACAGAGGAACATTTCCAGCAACCATCACTCCTGTGTTCTAATGCTACATTGTGTTAGCTAATGGTGTTGAAAGGATAATTGATGATTAGAAAACCCTTGTGCAGTTATGTTAGCACATGAATAAAAGTGTGAGTTTTCATGGAAAACATGAAATTATCAGGGTGACCCCAAACTTTTGAACGGTAGTGTATGTCTGCACCAAATATCACATATTTGTGTTGCATGGCTAAGGGACTGTGCTAACATTATGTAGTTGTTCAGGTAAAAGGAGGACAGTATTGCAACTTTTTTGTGGTCTCGTTGTGGGTTTTGGACCACATTTTCATTCTGTCATGCTATGCTCATAGTTGATTTCTGTCTTCCTTTGCAGTATACATGCACATTAGAAGATGCATCAATATATTCTCATTTAAAGATCCCCTCTAGTAGTGAAATTTTTACCCGGTTTCCATGCCCATATGGTGTTTTCATATTCTACAAGACATGCCATGAGTAAAATAAGCCATTGTCAGTGCTATGGCTGAAAATTTCCACCTTAATACCGCATAGTATTGACTCAAAAACAAAGATTCAGAAGGTCATGGTTTTGATAACTAACAAACTGGTGTCCTTTTTGACGTTTATGGCTGCAATACAGTATAACAACTTGCTGTTGTGAAGCATACAGTAGTTTTGCAGTGTTTGAGCAAAATTGTAGGCAAGCTGGTGTGCTCGAGTTGCAGCAAGTGGAGATTAATGGATGAAGAAAGTGCATGAACTTCAAAGATCTGCAGGTTCTACTGGAAATAATGGTGTAGCGTTACATCTATGTATATTTTAATGGATGAAAAACCTTCTAAATATGTAACTTTGATACATCGAGATGAGTTTTTAGGGGTTTAATCAATGACCCGAGAGGAACTTGCTGTATGTTTCCATTTTTGGCTTTTGCAGCTTGTGTGGTTAAAGGGATCTTGCAGGATTTTTTGAACACTGTTGTTGCTATTGAGGCTTTTAATGAGGCAGCACTGTTTGTATGACTTGTTTTACCAGACAGCATGAGATGGTGATGTGAAACTTATTTCTGCTGACTGCACAGGACGGTAATACAAGCTAGCAATATCGCTAACAAAAGAGAAAGAGACAGTTGCAAGTTGTAGACAATACATTTTCCAAAGCATTCATGAGTTATTCATGTGTTTACACCTGAATGCTTGGACTACAGTGGTTTGGGGGTGCTGCAGCCTTTGTTATATTTGTTATAATGGTGAAGCATCTGGTTTCACTTTGTGCAACATTTCCTTCACATTTTTAATTTCACTTTACATGTGATACACTTTCATTGTTTCTACAGAGCAAGCAATGTCAGAAACTCTTTTGTCAACATGCACATTGAGAAATATTACCCATATCTGTCATGGTTTACAATGTTATGGTTGTTTTTGGATGCAGTTTCATTGAGTTACAGGGACATTTTGCTAAGTATGACCAAACTACATTCAGGATGTCACTAAAAGTCAAAAACTGGAGTGAACATTTATGCTAGGTATAATGGAATTTGTGGCAAAAAATATCCAAATTAACACAGTTATTATTTTTAGCCATTTAAAGACTTAAATATTACCATATAAAAGCATCTTATGTAAATCTTAACACAGATGTTACAGCTGAAATTTTAGCAGAAATTACAGAGTCAACAGGGCGTTAGAAGTTATCTGAAATATAGTAGTGTTCCTGGTCTTTTCATGAATATACACCCAATATTCATTTTGTTTTGGCTCTGTTTTGGTCTCCACCAGTTTCTGAGAAATATATCTGTCTCTTTAGCTACTTTGCATTCACCAGCCTGTTGCTTTCTTGTCTCTCTGTTGTGTTTTGCTTCGAAGAGTTGCTATCTACAGCTGGAAACATGGTGAATGAGTTTGCAGTTCTTTTAATATTACACATAGTGCTTTGATTGATTGTTGCGGTTTTCAATTGCGGCAAATTTCATATCTCTAGTGTGCCCTTTGTGTCCACGTAGGAAATTCTCACCATGTTGAATGTCCCAACTTATGTCTGAACATATTTGCTCATGCTTTTTCCTTCTTTGTCTTTATAAGTACGTAGAAATCCATTTTGGTGACCTAAATTACTTGCAGACATTCAGTAAGTGATGCAGCAAGAGTTCAGTTGTTTGGCTGCATTTACAAGCTGTATCTCTGTGTTTTGGTTAAAAACTGTAGTCTTTACAAAAAAACTTGCATGAAATGAAGAAAGAAAGAAAATATACAAATAGTTTTATATGCCAGTGGACATCCACAGTCATCTTCCACATTTAAACTGTAAATGTGTGCCCACCAGACAGAATGATAGAAAGATGAATTCAGGCCAGAGTGATACATTTTGGTAGTCATGTATTGTTGTGGGCTGCAATTCTACCATTGTTAAATTTAGGCTGCAATCCCCTTGCAAAAACACGTATTTTATCAATATTCCAGGAACAAATACAGATATGGCTTAGGCTGCTGTTGCTGGGAAAAAATAAAAACTTGCTCTGGATGGAAGTACATTTCAGTTTGTCATTTGTATTATTTAATCTTTTGAGGATTTTCTCAGCAGAAATTGAATAAAATAATCTGTGAAACAAATGCTGAGCAGAAAGAAACAAATAAACAAAGAGAATGAGACACACTTGCAGTTAATTCACAAGTGCGACAAAGGAGTTACTCCTGAGAACTGTCTAATATTCCTTTAAGTTGAGGAGGCTTTCAGGATGTCAGTCCTTTTATTGCCTCAACAACAAATTAGTTGTCCACCAGGGGTTTTGATCAGATTCACAGTGACGTCAGTGATACACAAAGCCTTCCTCGTTAACATGTTCTGATTTTTACTGAGTGTATGGGAGATTCCTCCGTGGTATCTCTGCTTTCCATGTTTCTTTTTAATCTAAAAGACTCAGATTGTGCAACAGACACAGCCTGTTCGATGTGCTGTTGAGCACCGACCACACTTTAGCCAGAAGATTTTCCAAGAATAGTCGCCTCTGCCATTACCTGGATGAAGGGTTGCACTGGTTTCCATTAATATGACTGTGCATTGTCGGTGGTAACCCTTGGATACACTGGAATGATCAACACGTGATGAATAATCTGTTTTTTGTAGGGTTTCACAGAGGTGCAGACATATGATGGAACATGTCATGTGATCCAGTTATGTGTTTTGTACGATAGAAATTAGGGCAGGTCAAAACAAGTGTTGTTCATTCATATTCAAGTAGAAGAGATGGGCAGCGGCCGTACAATCCTTCGTTGAACATGAAATGTAGCATCAGCTTCTTTTTTTGCTTCATAGGTGGAACCGTGGTGTTTTTCTACTCCGAGTCAGACAATCAAAGGCTATGAAGAACAGTTCAAGCACTGTAGCTTAGAAGGATAAAGAGTTCATTATGCTCGAAGCAAACTGGGTCATACAAAGTGTTGTCTGACCACATCTAAAGGCACGAGTATTTATACCTGTTCCAAATGGCCACACTCAATGGGTGTATGAAAAGCCCACCATTATAGCCTCCTCTTGGCTCAGACTGCATGCTGTCTTGATTTTGTACAAATGGAGAAAAAGGCACGGACGTTTGGACAACCTGTCCTCGAAAGTGCACATGAAGAACAAACCCTACCTTACTTTGACACCTCGGCACACCTGTTGAGTTACCGTGTAGCATTGAGATGATAGTCACATCGTTGGTAAGGCCCACTTGTGACCCAACAGTTGGAAAAAGTTGCTTATTTGACCCATAAGGCACATATGTCCAACATTTGCTCTACTTTTAGCTCCTTTTTTGATCTCCACCAACTTCTAAGGAAAATCTATGGCTTTTTAGTAGCCAAGAACTACACTGTGTTTATGAGCTAACTGCTAACTGTGTTTATCTGCTGTTTGGTGCTGAGTAGATTGTTTACAGTTTTGTTTTTTTTGTTTTTTTTTTAATTTGCATTGGCCAGAAGTGGTGGAAATTAACCAAACCATAGTGGCAAAAAGGTGAGCTGCAAGGCAACAGTAAATTCAGGTGGTAATTTTTTTCACTTTCAGATTATCACATTATTTTCACTGAGTCATTTGAAACTTTTCTGGCTTAAAGAATACTCATATCGCCACTTTATCCTGTGACATAATGGGCCAATCCATCGACCGTTCACCCATTTAGTCTACGTGCCCCAAGGATTATTACACGGCCTGTAAAAACAGCTGTATAACTACAGAAGCAAAGTTTGAAAATGATAATGCCATCAGCATCTAGCGCTAAGTTAGAAGAATTGAGATTTTAAAATTCATTTACTCAAGCATGATAGATTTTTTTTGTGATTAAATGGTCAGAAATAACAGAAAAATGCAGATTTCTGTCAAAGATGGTTTGCTGTCAGGTGTAATCGTCCCCAAAGGGCCTTTCTCAAGATCTTACAACTTTTGTGTTCCAGTCCAACCAAAATGTGAATGTGCTTTTTTCTCCCCAGTTCATTTTCACATACAAACCAGTTTGGTTGGTAAATCACCAGTTGCTGCAGTATGTTACAGTGCAGGGGGCTAAATTTACAAACTACTAGTTAACAAAGTTTGCTTTTGCTTGAACAGACATTGAACTTTCTTATGCTTGTTACTGAGCTATTTATAATGCAGCAAAGTATGAGACCCTGGTTTAGCAGATCAGATTAAGCTGGTGTAGAAGTTACAGTCTGCTGTACATTCATTAAGTGTTGCAGTTTATCTGGATTAACGGTTGTGCAGAGGTCAGTTCAGCTCATGTCTCAAATGGTGAAAAGCATGATATGGGCTCATCTAGTTCTGCTTAAAGGAGCACTGCGTCATTTTAGTACAATTGCTGGCTTAGAATTATAAAAACTGCTCAAGTTCAATTGGATGTTTTTGAGTTTTTATCATATGACATTATTGAAGTGACTGAAATCAGGTCACTTCATCAATAGAAAATGATCACTTAAAGGCTTGACTTAGCATCACAAGGCTGCTGCTGCTGCTGCAAAGAAGGAAGAAGCTGCAGCCCATTGCTCTTTCTCTAGATGTACACCACCATTCAAAAGTTTGGGGTCACTTAGAAATGTCCTTTTTTTTGAAAGAAAAGTAGTTTTTTCAATGAAGATAACATTAAAATTAATTGGAAATACAATCTAGACCTTGTTAATGTGGTAAATGACTATTCGAGCTGGAAACAGCTGATTTTGAGGAACATTTCCAGCAACCATCACTCCTGTGTTCTAATGCTACATTGTGTTAACTAATGCTGTTGAAAGGCTCATTGATGATTAGAAAACTTTTGTGAAATTATGTTAGCACATAAATGAAAGTGTGAGTTTTCATGGAAAACATGAAATTGCCTGGGTGACCCCAAACTTTTGAACGGTAGTGTAAATCAGTTGTGATAAAACACATCTGAAGAAATCTGCATGCATTTAGTCCTTGTGACCCCACCAATCTGATCACTTTCAAATCAAAAAACCCTCTTGTGGACTTTTGATTGATCAGTTTTTCAACTTGACGTTTTGTATTCTCGTATATATTTACATAGTGTATATATTTCTTCATTCATAACATTGTGGCTGTGTCTTTTTTATCTTCTTTTGCACTAAACTGAGCTAATATTACACCCCTACATTTATTCTTTTGAGGTGAATCATGGATTTAGGGCCAACATTGATGAGATTAGAGGCTCATCAGTGCCCGTGCAGTTTCAAACTAGGAATATGCTCGACTTCCTCCTCAGAAAGCAGCTTGTAACTTGATGACTTTAAAAACACGAGCCGCCTCAGCAGAAGGGCTCTGCATGTCTGGCAGTCTGCGCAAGGAGAGAGACAGAAGGTAAAGATAAGAAAGTGTTAAACCCTGGGATCATTTTCAGCTCGTGGCATGCTATTGTTAGCCTGTTAGCCCTTGCAACTTATGCTCGTACACCTGCAGTACAGTATGTCCACTTCATTCTGGTTTACAATTTTCCAAATCTGCTCCGACTAGAACTTTAGGGTACCGATGCCGCTTTGTATATGTTTTTCACATTAGATCAGGAGCTTTAAATGCATACTTTTTGAGGGACAGTGGCCATATTGTTCTCACACTTAGGGGGCTTCTTGACTGCTCATTATAAACAAGCTTTTGCCTAATGTTTAGTAGGTCTTGTTCAACATTTTTAACCCATCTGAGCATGGACACAGGACCTCTGGGGGTGTCCTGTAGTGTCTGGCATGGGCTTTGTGGTGGTGTTTCCCTGGATTGCTCCAGTTTTTAAGTCAGGTTAACACTTTGGGCTCTTGGTCGTGTTCCTCGAGCAGTTTCTGCAGAGTGGTGGGGTACGTTGTCCTGCTGGGGGAGGCTGCAGCAGTCAGGAAGTGCTGTTGCCAATTGAGGGGGTGTGCTTGGTCTGGAACAGTGTTTGGGTGGGTGGTACAAGTCGAAGTAACATCAACATGGATGCCAGGTTTTGTTAGCAACACACGGTTTCCCTGCAGAACATCGGATTATAACAAGATGATCACTGTTATTCACTTCACCTGCCAGTAGTTTGAAAGTTGTGGCTGCACGCCAAAGTCAAGAACTTCCTCCTTGCAGAAGAGACAAGGAGAAGACAGAAAAAACTCAACAAAGAATGTAAAATACAATCAGCTTTCCACCGCACAGAAAGAGACATTTTGGTGTAAGGTGCACTGAGTTGTAGAGTTAGGTGGAGCTTGCTAAATGTGGCATATGAAAACACTGTAGAAAATGTGTAAATATGAAAATTGAGAACAAATAAATGCATCCATTAGCTGCATTTAACTGTAAATGCTAAACATGTGTGGAGCCTCGTGAAATTGTCTCATGGGCCAGGTCTACCTCGAGGCCAGTAACCCTGCTCGAGCATCTTTGTGGCTTCCAGTAATTTCTACCCACGAATGGTAGAAACAAATTGAATAACGCTAAAAAGCAGATACTCTAAACAGCCGGCTTCACTCAGGCACAGGAGTGAGTTAAATACAAACAAATCAGCATGCTGACATGTTGATGTTTAGCAGGCCAAACACCAAACAGCCACAATATTAAAAGCACCAACAAGTGAAGTGAGTAACACTGTTCATCTCGTTACAGTGCAACGTTCGGCTGGGAAGCCTGGAGTTTCTTTGACACGTACCACCTACATGTACATTTTTCTAGACCAAGCAGGACAATGTGAGCCACCACACTGTAAATACTGCTCAGGTACAGCTTGAGGAACACAACAAAGAGTCCGAGGCGTTCACACATCCTCCACACTCTTTAGTTTCTAATCAAGAAGGTGCGCAAGAGCAAACGTGATCAATGGAAGAGTTCTAGGTGTCCATTTCCTGACAGGTCAGTGCTGTTTTGGCAAAATAGGGGGAATCTTAACAATATTAGGCAGGTGATTTTAATTTTGTGGCTCATTGGTGTAATATTAGTCATGCTAGAATACATTAGCATGTTAACATAACATTTGCCAGTTAGCACTTGCAGCTGAAAGTGATGGTAATATCTTTAGTTTTGCACATATTTGCTGAAATTACGGTGTTTGTGTGTCAAATCAGAGGTTAATCGAAATGACAACAATTCATTCCGAAGGGGACATGAATATATGAAGCACATTTATTATGTTCAGTCCAATAGTTTTTGGAAATTTTTCAGTTTTGATAATAGTGGATCATCTATTGGCTTGACAACTGCTTTTAGGAGAAATCCACTCAGATCTTTGCCCTTTGCCTTCATCTCTGACACATACTTCTTTAACTTGTACTAATTTACATCAGTATAATTGCCAGCATTACTCTTTACTGTTCTACTCTAGCCTTAATTTAGGTTCCTTATTTTATTTCAGTATTGTACTTATATTCTCATGTGATTTGTTTTTCTGATCAATATCTTGTAGAAGAATTTTATTAGGGATTGATAAAGTCTTATCTTGTCTTGACTTGTCTTATGCTGTTATCTCATAAACATATAAAAACATTAAGCCATTTTTAAGTAGATGTATGCATGAATGTTGTAAGACTTGAGCACATTTAGCCTGGGTAGATGTGTGTTTCTCTGTAGGTGTGGACTGAGCAGTCGCCTTTATCAGGCAGAGCGCTCTCAGCCGTGGGCAGCTGCTGTAGGGTTTTTCTGCATTCAGAGGTGACTTGCTGGTCCCTCCTCCACTGGTTTCTACTTTGGTATGCACTGATGTAGGCCAGCGCTGTCTAATTTCTAGCAGTCATTTTGTAGGTGTACGTTTGGAATGAGGCCATCCACATGCATCATCCTTAAGTCTTCGAGCATCACGTCAGCCGCTGTGGGCCCCGGACATTGTTTCACCACCGTTTTTGAATCAGACCGACTGTTTCAGCTCAAACCTCCTCCATAACAAAGATACAGGCGTGTCCTGCTTGCTGGTGGTGTGAGGATGAAGCCTGAGTGAAAAAATGTGTCAAAATGATCGTCCCTTTTATTTTTTTTTTAATCTAGTTTTGCATTGTTTTTAACTGTCCACTATCCTGCCTGGCTCTGGCTGTTGCACAATGAGTTCTATCTTCGTAAGAATTACAGGCTTGGATGCACAGGTTGGCAGGATACGAATGGCTCTGTCATGAATCAGTGCATTAGAGTTTTTGCACAGCTTCTTAGTTTTCAGGTGCACAAATCATTAAATATAGTAGCTGCTGCCTGAAAAAGGACATAGCTTCATTTTTGTCAAGTTATTGTTTTAATATTGATGTGTACGAATGTTTCTTTCATGTGGTGGTTTTGTTAATATACAACATGTTTTGGCTTCTTCCCTGATTCCTAAGCTGCCTTGTTTTCACAACATGCACATGTGTAATAAGTGAAATGTGCCTCATGTTGCCATACATTTTGCACTATACCTCTGCAATAAATCTAAAGTCCTTTTTGTCCTTGTGCCAAATATGCCTGAATCCACCCAAACTGTTGTGTCATTCAGGCCATCTCACTGGGTCAGTGAGAAATGGAGGTCAAACTGACGGAGGAGATGACTGGCTGTTATCTAATGTTGCTCCTGTCATGGAAAAAACAACAACAACAAAGCAGTAAATTAACAAATGAAAAGCATAAAATAGAGAATTTACAGAATTAATAGCTTATAAATAAGCACACTTTGATGAGGGAATTAAAAGCTGAAAAATATCTAAATAATAATGATAATAATAGTTTGCAAAGGGCTGTACAGATAGGGAAAAAAAATAAAAGGATACTCAAGAAAACCATTGAACAACAGAATGGTGCAAAATGAATCATTACAACAACACCTGGTAAAATAATAAAAGCAAAATAAAAGAAAATAAGGGTGAAGCCATAAAACACAAGACTAAAAATAATAGTAACAGCAGTAATAATAGATAAGAGAATAAAATGAACAATAGAATAAAATTTAAAAAGTCTAATAATAATAGTAATTTAAATAAATAAATATTTATTTAAATAAATATTTAAATAAAATAATAATAACAGCAGTAATAGTAGATAAGAGAATAAAATGAACAGTAAAGTTTCAAATCTAGTAATAATTATAATTTAAATAAACATTTATTTAAATAAGTATTTTAATAAATATGCTTAAAATACTGTTTTATTGAGTTTTATTTGATAAGCTGAATTTTAATTGAAAAGTTTTTTATTCTATTAATTTCTCAGAATTTGGTTAATAATTAATATCAATTATTTATTGACAACTAAATATATTTACCTTTTTAACAAGGCTGTCTTAAGTCATATGTTTTAATTTATGTTCATTTCTTGATGACTAAAGAAATTCTGATGGTGCAATTATACTTTACTATATTTACAGTAATATTTCCAGCAGAGGCTCTTCCCTTTAAAGAAGGATTTTCATGTCAGAGATGTCATGAAAGGAAGTCAGTTTTTAATATAAGATAGAAGACATGCTTAATATTACTAGTTTAAAATAGATTATTTTTATTTTCATTGACTGTTGCTTTGTTACGGCTTTTGCTTTTAGTGTCTCAGCATCAGTAAATTACATGAAGTCCAAATACACAGTATGTTCCTGCCACTGAATCATGTGACCCATGAGTGAACTCCTGTCCTACCAGCCATTTTATCTTTCCTTAAATGTACAGTGGGACATTTCTGCTGCTGGGGCTCTCTCAGTGGAAACAAAAGCATAAGGCGTGTTTTGGTGAGGTCGTTCAGTAGCGCGGGATCATGGGAGTTGTTGTCTTCAATACTCTTGCCACTGAAAATCCGTCCGATTCAGGCAAAGATGCTCGTGCAGAAATCGTGTCTAGATAACAAGCAAATTGTGCTGCTAGAGTTTAGTCATGTTTAGTCACATATTCAAGTTGTGGTCACTCCTTCTTCTTTTCCTCCTCCTTCTTCCTCTACTTCTCCTCCTTTTCTGTCTTCTCCTTCTTCACCTCTTCCTCCTTCTTCCTCCTCTCCTTCTTTTCCTCGTTCTTCGCCTTCTCCTATTTCGTCCTCTCCATCTTCTTCTCCTTCGCCTCCTTCTCCTTCTCCCTCTTCTTCTGGTTCATATTCTCCTTCTCCTTTTCCTCCCTCTTCTTCATCTCCTTCTTCTTCTCCTTCTCTATTTTCTTCTCCTTGTTCTTCTTTTTGTTGTTGTTCTTTTTCTCCTCTTTTCTCCTTCTTCTCCTTCTCCTCCTTGTTCTTCATCTTCTTCTCCTTGTTCTTCTTCTCCTTCTTCTCCTTCTTTTTCTTCTCCTTCTCTGTTTTCTTCTTTTTTGTCTCCGCCTTCTCTGTCTTCTCCTTCTTTTTCTCCTCCTTTTTCTTCTCCTCCTTCTTCCTCTTTAGTTTCTTCTCCTTCATCTTCTTCTTCTCCATCTTCTTCTCTTTCTCTTTCTTCTTTTTCTTCTTCGTTTTCTCCTTCTTATTCTCCCTCTTCTTCTTCTCCTCCTCCTTCTTTGTCATCATCTTCTCCTTCTTTGTCATCATCTTCTCCTCCTCCTCTCAGTGGATATGACGTCATTGACAGGTGACCACATTAAAATGCACCGTTGTGTTGAATAAAAGGACAGATTTCGCTGCATTTAAACACAGTTTGAAACATTTGGGATAATGTACAACCAATGTTTGTGTGTTGTTTTAATGTCACATATTGTAGTGTGAAATCTCTTCTTGCAAATTCTGTGCACTCACCTGTGTGCTCATAGTCCTGGATATGTCTGCATACAACTGATGCTGTAGAGTTAATCTGCTTTGGAAGAGGTTCTGTTCAGAGTTTGGGATTCAAATCAATTGTAAGAAACGACACCCTTTCACCAGTTCTTCTTTTGACTGTATTTTCTTTGAGGACACAGATTCTCTATCTGCAAACCTGTTGAGCTGTGTGTTAGTAATGTGGAATTCAGATACACGTGGAAAATAATGATATTGCACAGGGTTATTCTGTTAGCATGTAAACATTGATATTGCACAGATTCTTGTGTATATATAGTTAAAAATCATACTGTAGAGAGTCTTTTAAGTGTATAAAATATTCAGAATGTACAAGTTTGATTGCCTGCATAATATGTTTATATATATTTAGCAATATTAAGCAAAGGCTTGTTTTTTCACTCTGTTTTAATGGAAGTGAATGTTGTGTGATGTAGTCAAGCACTAGAAATATTCTGTTTAAAAAACTTGACTCTTTCATCTACTAATCTCACTGTGAGAAGTTTTCATTAAAATGTGTCTTCCTCCATAAATGCACAAAAATGTATGTAACATTTGTACAATATGTTGCAGAAGAAGTTAGCACCAATTGTACAGTGATTTCTCGATTTGTTTGTTTATTTAATTTCCAAAGTTATGGATTTGTATCCACTTCTTTGTGTGTTTTCTTCTTTCAGCACCATGTTTCTCTCCAGTATAACCAGAGCTTTAAGTCCAATACCACTGAGCTGCTCCACTGGACTAAAAAGGGTTTAGATGATGAAACTGGGTGTTTTTTTCTTATATTTTCTCTGAGCTGTCCAAGAATTTTTGTGACTTTTCAGTCATCATGTGAGGCTGTGTTAAGCTGTTTGTCAGCACAATAACAGCACTGTGCTGTATGTTAGTGGGTTTTTTATGATCCTCGTGACAAGTAAAATAGTGGTAAAATGTATTTTAAGACCTCCTTACACCCCAGTTTAACAGATTATAGAGCATGACTTTAAAAAAATGGATTTGTCAGTGCCCTATTTTATTATTTTGTTGTTTTTACTCTCATCACTTATAGTCATAGAGTCAATTAATACCTGTGTTTCTGCAACAACTTGTTCAGTAGCTGCATTTGCTGATATCAGCGTGCTCTGAAGCAGGTTAGTTGTTAAAAACTGTTTGTTTTGGGTTTGTTTTTAGAGTCAGAAAAAATACTAATATGTTCTCCATAGTTGTAGAAAAACAGAAAATCTAATTTCTGAAAAGCAAAATATATATTCAAGCTTTCTATTCCCAGCTATGCTAGTTTGGAGGCCTTTTTTAAAAGGAAATTATTCCCTTTTGAAGACAGACTGACAAAAATACATCCAAATCTTCTTTCTGAAATGTTGCAAGAGCATATCTGTGAAGTTCAATAATGTTCAAAAGGTTTGTTCAACATAATAAAAGCCTCTCCTCATTGTGTTTGTCCCTCTCCCTCCCAGGGGAAGTTGGTGAAATACTTCAGCCGCCAGCTGTCCTGTAAGTGCAAAGTGGCCTTAGAGGAGCGCAGTGCCGAGCTGGAGGACTTCCCTCGCCTCGGACACTGGTTCCGCATCGTCAACCTGAGGAAAGAGGTCACACAGGTAAAGAACGTAACCTTGTAGTAGCTGCTCTTCTCCTTAAAATACACTGATGATAACACATTTATTGTCACAAATCAGAAATTCCGGCTTCCAAATGGAATTGAGACTTAAAAAAATGCTTAGAAGTACCCCTCAACCAGTGAAAATACTAAACATTGTCCTTTTTCACTTAATAATCTTTTATTCTTTTATATTCTGTGGTATGAAGCGATGGCTGACTGACACACGAGTGTGTGTTTCAGCTCAGATTCAGCTTTACTTCATTTAGTGAATTCTATTTGTTTACATTCAGACTGCAGGCAAAGAGGGTCGAAACCCAATTTTTCTTTGCTCATATGTGACTTGGATATGTTTTTTTTTTTTGCAACAGTGTGAACACAAACAATGCACACGAAATCTGATCTTTTCTATTCTGATTTGTGCTGCTTTCATATGTGCTCCTAAATCAGATACAGGATTGATATTTTGCAGTAAAAATCTAAATCTCAACAGTCATTTATGTGACTTTTACGTCACCCTAGATCAAAATTCATCGCAATTCTGTCACTCGGTGAACATGGAAGATAGCTGGGGTGGAAACAGTCAGTGCAGGGGCAGTGAGATATTAGATTCAGCCACATACTTACACTGTTGCACAGAAGTTGCAGCGTTTGCTCCACAAAAGACAGAATTAAAAATTTAGCTGCTTAAAATCTGCTCACAAATTTATCGTCTTCAGCTGCACATCAACTTGTCATTGCTGATATCAGTGGCTAAAATCCATTTGACAGTTTTCTTTTTGTGATGTATTTCTTATTGCTCTTGTGCACATGTTCAGGGTCAGTTCACACTGGAATCTGATGTTGGTCACCAGGAATTTAGTTTTTCTCTTTTACATTTATGCCTACTAAATGTGCTCAGTACAGGTGTGAACAAAACTTACTGAACATTCAAAATGGATTCTGTATCCCCATTATCACTGACATTTTAACTTTTAGCAGTTGAGCTCCCCACACTGGTGACTGAGGACACAGTTGCCAGCTTTAGACATAACCTGGTTAAAGGCTCACTAGAAGGTTACAGAAGCCACAGGAACAGTCAGAGGTGGCCATAGAGTTACTATTCATAGATACAACCTTATTAGTGTTTTGCTACTGTGACATTTTCTCTCACTGTGAGCTAATTTTTCACTGCAATATAAAGTCCTGCACATCTATGGAAACAGCACAGCTATGGCTAGAGGTTAAGAGAGCTAACGGATGTCTTTCTGTGCAGTATGACGCTTAAATTAGAAATAGACGTAAATTAGAAATAAGAATAAACAAAGTTACATTTCTTTGATTATTTTCTTTACAAAAATTTAAAGCATTTTTATAAATGGAATCATCATGTACAGCAGTTTTACAAGTGCTCACATCTGTTATACTACTGGACAAAAAGGTGGTCGTACATGCAATACACACTATTGGTCAAAAGTTTGAGGTCACTTAGAGATGTCCTTATTTTTGAAAGAAAAGCATTTTTTTCAATGAAGATAACATTAAATTAATCAGAAATACAGTGTAGACATTGTTAATGTGGTAAATGACTATTGTAGCTGGAAACATCTGATTTTTAATGGAATATCTCCATAGGGATACAGAGGAACATTTCTACATTTCCTGTGTCGGTAAACTACAGATAACTATCCCGCTTGGTTTCTACTCTTTGATATGTCGGGTTAATACGACGTTGATGTCGCGAGAGCGACGCCTTGAAAGTGACGTCACGTCCAGCATCCCGGCAGGTCAGAGAGTCAGAGAAGTGTTGTGTTGGAAAATAGGGCAGCGACTTACTGGAGAAAAGTTATTAGCTGAAGATAACTCATAATAGATTTTACAAGTTAAACAGTCATTCATAAAATATCGATGTCCAGATAACGGTACTTAACATATTGGTAGCTTCAGTTAATTGTTCCGGTACCAACTCAGTGTCGCTAGCGTGAGTAAACTATTGATAGCATTAAGCTAATATCTACACACCATGTATGAATAACTGCTGACTGCATTTTCAGATACGCTTGTTCAAATATTTTTTTTTTAAATTTTAACATTTCCACTGGCCATTCAATAAGTAGGTTGTACAAAGAAAATCTGCAGTCAAATGTGGCTCCCTGAGAGCCTGAATAAAATCCTAGAGGAAACACTATATATATATATATATATATATATATATATATATATATATATATATATATATATATATATATATATATATACATTACCGTTATTTATTTCCATACTTGTCTTCTATCTGTTCTAACATGGCTTGCAGGTCACTGCTGAGTCATTAATAGTCTAATATGAGTGCACATTTTAGTTTATTTTTGGTGAATTTTTAAATGGGACACTATAGAATAACAGTATAAAGTGATTTCGATGGAAACTTATAATTTTAAGCTTAGACGCGGTTAAGTTTCCTGACGGCATGTCACAGATTATTAGTACAAGGACTGTTGGAAAATTGAAAATCCAATGATTCTGTTTGTTTTTACAGTTTCTGACTTTGACAAATTTTATAATTTTGGGTATTTCTTTAAGACAACACACTTTTCAGACCTGCTGGTAGGTTTTCAGGGTTCAGAGGGTTGCCACAAAAAAATCATTAAGATTAAAACTCTTTTTCAAGACTGCCCTGGCCAAATATAAGCACAGACAAACAACGTAAAACCAGCAAATTATACAATAATTAACTAAATGTACCTGTCTGAATGAAATGAACCAAAGACAGTCATAATTAGTGATTATTAGCCAAAACCAGAATGTTTATACTAACCAGGTTTTGTAGAAAATAAAAAATTCTGAGCTCACTGGCACAATTGAGAAGCCATGACTGACACAGCCGCAACCAACAATTATGTAATGAAAATTCAGGAACTTTTCAGTTGAACTGCAGGCTGTGTTTACACAAAACAGGTAAGAGGCAAACAAATTAAAAATGTATGTAGAGGGCACCCCGGTAGGTCACCTGGTTGAGTGGGCGGCCCATAAACAGGAACTATAGTCCCGACGCAGCGGTCATGGATTCGAGACCAACCCACGGCCATGTGCTGCATGTCATTCCCCCACTCTTCTACCCATGTTTCTCTCTCCACTGTCCTATATAATAAAGCCAAAAAAAAATGTACGTAGTAAAATATCTGTAGTATGTTTCTACGGCTTATGGCATTATAATCGTGTAATGCTGCACAGACAGTTCTCTCTCCTTCCAGTCCTGGTTGTTGTGTTTCCATAGAGGTGCAGGACTTCATATTGCAGTGAAAAGGAGCCCACAGTGAGTAAAAATGTGTCAGAAGCAGAAAATGCCCCAGAACAAAACATTTTGTGACTGTGCATTTTGTACATGTGCTGCAGGAGATGAGTCCAGGCGAGGTGACCCTGGAGGGCCTGCTGGAGATGAGCGAGGATCAGGTGTGTGAGCTGCTGCAGAAGTTTGGTGCCAACGAAGAAGAGTGTGCCCGACTCAACGCCTCCCTCTCCTGCCTCAGAAAGGCCCACCAGCTCGGTGAGGATCCACCCACAGCATTCAAAGATACCCTGTATCAAAATGTTCCTTAAAGATGTTCTTTAGAGCCGTCGCTACTTACTGCCATCAGACGATACATTCCCCAAAGTTAGGTTTTTCAAATAAGCAGCTGTCTAGCCTGAGATTATGTTCCACTGTGTGAACTAACAAAGCATTTTCCCTATCAGATGTAACTCAGTTTCTTGCTTGGGCTGTCAAATAGAGTGTAGTGTAATGTGATCACACATTTAATTTCATTTAGTGTGAAACACTTATTCACCTTTTTTAGGTGTTGTTTGTATCGTAAAGCTTTCCACCAAAGTTACATCATTGTTGCAAGGTAATAAAGTGATCTAGGGACTGTTGTGGAAATGTTCAAGGACATTTAGGGCTTGAGAGGTGATTGGTGAACTGCTCCTTATATTTGGGGTATTTTTTACAGGCAGTTTTGGGATAAACAGGAAACAAACAACAGGCATCAAAAAGTGCCGTCCAGATTCATAGATGCCTTTTCAGCTACTACTTTAACAGCCTTTAATGTGGCTGAAAGTGTGTTGTTGTTAGAATACATGAGAATAGAATTAATTTAATGGCATTTTACAGATCATAGCAACAATTAAGTAGCAGTTCTCTTGGTGAATTCACACAACCAGCTGGCTGTTTTTGAAAAGAAAGGTAGAATAAGACGTGCAAATTTAAAAATATAATAAAATAATATGTGCAAGTATTACCTGTGCAAACTGTGACAAAGCTTGTTGTTGTAAAAATTGTTTATTTGGTGAATTAAGATCAATATTAAGACAACCAGTGTTGCACTTCTGCATATTGCACACAATTCGCAGAATTGTTGTGGCCTACAATAGTGCAAAAATATGTAGAAAACGTGCATTTGTATGTATGATATCACTTATCTGAAATGATTTTGCTGCAGTTTGACTTTTACACAAACTGAAATGGTTAAACAGTTTTTACTCAGTTAATCAAACATAGAAACCCAGAGTGAAAAACCAAGAATTTCCAAAGAACAAGACAGACAAGAACTCCTGTTTACCCCCACTGCATTAATTAACAACCAACACCTCATTATCTTGCTCAAAACGTGTTTATACTAGACATGTCAGATGTATTTTGCAATTTTTACTGAACCTGATAAAGGAAAATTGTAGTGACAGATTTTAGAGACAGATTTTCAAATGAGATATAGAGCAGGAGTGTAAAACAGCTGATTTATTTGTGAATGGGAAACCTTTTAAGAGTGAAGTCTAGTACAGTGATTACATCTAGGGATAAGAAACCATCAGATTAGTTGTTAGTGAAATAGCAGTTAGTGTTGGTATTAACAGAATATTATTTATTAGTAATATTATTAGTCATTTTGGAGGAACGCTTTTGAAAGAACATCTCCAGTTCTCTAACTGTTATGTCAAAACTGCACCCAGTTTCAGATGGTTTTTGCTTTTGGTGGTGCTGCAGAAGTTTACAAACAATAATAAGCCATAATCCATGAAAAATCCATGAAATTTATATTTAAATGCGTGTAAAAACCCAACTAGAATCCTGAGAAGCTCTGTAGAACAAGTTTGAAGAGTCAAAAAGTGGACTTTGATGTTTGAACAGCTAAAACTTCAACATCATAACCAAAATGGAAAAAAAAAACATCTCTTCTAAAGTAGAATGTTAGTAATTTAGGTGGTATATAAGCAGATCTATCTACAGAGAGCTCCCAGTATTGTGTGATTTTTCATTGAAATTTCCGTTTAGGATTCCATAGGTGGTTCTGTTTTCTGTTTAGTGAAACCACAGCAGCTCAGCTTAGATTCTTAATGTAACTGCAACTACATCAATATTTCTACGCCACAGTTCTTCTCAGGCCTTATGACATCACATGTTAAGAACTGGTTTACCTAAACAGCATCATCAATGTTCTGTCACTATGGATGATCTTAACCACATTTTTAAAGCGCAGCATGAAAAATGTGTGGGGTGTTATTTCAAATATCTGCATATTGTAGTTGTATAGTGTTATTTATATTAAAAAACAAAACAAAACATTGTGGCTCATGACAAGTTTGCTTGTAAAATTCATCAAACAAAAAGAAAACAAAATGTATCCACTTCGCTCTGTCCCACAAAATCTATTCTAAATCTAAAAATCTAAAAATTTTTAAATTTTTTTTATGACTTAACAATAACAAATTGCTTTCATTTTTTAAAATATAAGGCACAACATAAACAAAAAATTCTGATTTATATTATATTATATAGTTTTTAATCAGTTTTAGATGAAATAAATAAGATAAGAGAAATTCACACATTAGTAAGAGAAAAACATTAAAAATAATGAAAAACAAGGAAAGATATAAAGAAATTAACAATTAAACAATTGAATAAAACACTAGCCACAGGAAGTTCAAGCTGCTGTAACAAACTGCCACTCATTGCTGCCACACTTTGTGTTTATTAACTAGATTCTTTTACCCAAAATCAAAGCATTTATTTATTCACTGTACTGCTTTGTTATTAGGTAATTTGACAATATATTGACAAAGCACTGTGAAGAAATATGTATCTCTGTTGAGTCCTGTCATAAACAAACTTAATGTGCACCATGAAGGCTACTGAGACAAGTTTGATTCCAGAGCTGATACTCAGCTGTAACTGTGTATATGTAAAGACAAAATAAGGCCTGAAAATACGTATTTTAAACAAAAGATAAAGTCTTAAACTCTTGTATGAAATTTCATGTTGTGCAACTTTCTGCCCCGATTACTTTTACTTTTAGTACCTTCAACCAACCATCCTTTGCTCCTAAAAATAAACCCCCAAAAATCTAAGAAACAGCTATAGAACAGTGTGAACACAGTCGTACTTCTTCCTGAAATTACAATGACATGACGATTTAATGATCTGTGGTCTTGAACATCCCAAACTCACACACATATTCCTTTTTCCGGTTTTTAAAATGAAGCTTTTAAAACTTGATACGCCTTTAAAAATTTATTTTTTATCGTCCATCTGTTTTCTGCAACTTAATTAAGTCTTACTTCTTGAAAGAACTGGAAAAAACTTATTTAAATTGTGTTATTTCAAAACAAAAACTGTAATTATAGAGTTTTTCAACTGACATAGCTCCTATTGTATTACGATGATGCATGGTTTTAGTTTACCGAGCATTTTTTTCTTGTGAATATTGTGCAAAAAGGGGCTTATTGGAAAATATGTGCAATTGTAGGTGCAGGTCTACGAATAGTTTATCAAGGAAACTAACTAGTGTTAAAGGTAATAAAGCTCTAAAAATTAGGTGTTTTTCTCAATAGTTTAAGCCATATTTTGCAAACTGTAGAGAAAGCCTTTATCCCAGTATCATCAACAGATACCCAGTCTTTGTTGCAATTTATATTTTAAAAACTGTGACTTGTAAAGGGATCTGCTGTGACGCCACAAGTGCATTTGTTTTTATTCCATATTTGCACACCAGGTGGCATCAACAGACCGCAGTTTGCTCTCAGTGTCAGTCATTTTGTTGCAATGACACAAACAAACCAGAAGGGGGCAGTAGAGCATCACTAAAACTGAGTTGGTGCGTTTAGTAACAACCTTTTGTAAACCCGTTTGATGGCATATCTGTTTCTCTTCTACTCCCACTCACACACTCACACACACACCCCAACAACAACATACGCCGACACTGTTCGGTAACAGATGTCCTTTCATACGGAAGACTCTGCTGAATAATTAAGCAAATTAACTTGATGAGTAGTTTTTCTTCAATGTGCCCTCAACAAAGCTGTACTTTATTAAGAGTGTTTTATTGGAGGACTTGGAGGCAAGCTGAGGATTTTGCAAACCTTAAAACCTGGCTCTGTCGTAGGCAAAATACACAAACTCTATTGGTCCTTGTGCTCATTTGTCAGTTTGAGAGCTTCTCCAACCTCTTTCCTATCTTTTTGCCTCATTGGCTTGATTGGTACGGAGGCAGACGTCAAGAAAGACAGACAAACACAGAAAAAGCCCTGAAAGAACCTGCCAGGCGACAATATCCTCAGTCCAGCCATTTTTGGGGGCTTCAAGCATGTCCCAATCTCAAGAAATTCTCAATTTTGACATAGAAAGACCACCAAATATTCCAAACTGGATAGCAAAAATAGGTGAAACAAATGTGAAAACCTGACCTGACGCTGAATTCTGAAAGGACCGACATTTTTGGGAGCACACAGAATTAGGTGAAACAATGATAAAAAGTCTGCAGCACTAAATATGTTTGAGAGAACAGCATGTGCATAGATCCAAAACTGGCTGCAACAATGAACGTTGGTTCGAGTGTGTTCTGAATTTAAAAGGTTGTTCTTGGTCTCAGTTTTGTCACATTCCATTACAACAGTTGGATGGTTATTTCCAGCCTGCGTACGACAACAATAGCGGAGGGTTTTGCACAGAATAATCTGTTGGATGGAAGAGATTTGTCAAGCTATAAGTGTTTTTCTTCTGAAGCAACCAATCCATTCCCGTCTTACTTCTGGCCTGAAATAGAGAAACACGGTATGAACGATTTAGTTAATAACAGCTCCTTCCTGCAGCGGGAGTTCAATTTGCTGGAAAATTATGTTTTACTGGCTTCCTGTCATGTAACAGTTCTGGTTGTTTCCCCTTACTGTTATGTCCTTTAACAGATTACCATGTCAGGATCTTTCATATATGCTTGGAGCATCAATAAAAATATAACTGAATTTTTTGGGGGGGTTCTTAAAAACATTTCATACTAAAAGCTTTTTCAGTCAGTTGCTTTTTTACCAAAGCTTCCAAGATTAGCATGACCTGGATGACTGAGAATCTACACAGACACCTTTCCTATACTTTACTTAAATTATAGTTCCATACGAATACTTGTTCTCTGACCTTGAAGTCAATGTTTGACAAAACAACAACAACAACAGAAAAACACACCTCAGTGTCAGCGGAGGTTACCGTCTTTTACCAGCAGTGGCTCTAAAGTGTTGGTTGGTTTGTGGTAAGGTTGGATTTGCTGTCTGTGATGGATCTGATGCTCCCCTGGTGGGTGTTGGATGCCAGTGAGGTTGCAACTTGGCTTCAGTCCTGTTTGTAACATTTGTGAACGGGATCTTAAGCTGCAGCTGGAGTAAGGAAGATGTCCAGTTTGAGAACCTCAGAGTCCTGTCTTGTTTTCTTGCAGATGACATGGTTCTGTTCGATGATCAGGCCAGAGTGTTTTTTTTTTTTTTTTAATTTTTTTTTTTACCTTTTGTTGGCTTTTATTAGATAGGTTATTCGAGAGGCAGGCTAGAAAATAGGGAGGAAGAATGGGGGAAGACCTGTAGCAAAGGGCTGTGAGCGTGAATTGAACGCAGGCTGCTGTGTCGGGTACTATAGCTCCTGATTATGGGTCTCCTGCTTAAACACTTGAGCTAACTGGGCGCCCCAGCAAGAACAGTTTTCAGCAGAGTGCTAAGCAGCTTAGATGAGAGCCGACAACCTCTAAGTTTGGAGTCTCCATGCTTCTCTGCAGGAAACTGGTAGATTGCGCCCTCTGGCTTGGGAGTGAGTCGGTGCCTCAAGTCAATTAGTTTAAGTAGCTTGAGATCTTGTTCACAAGCGGCCGGATAATGGAGCACTGGTGGAAGTGCCAGCAGTGATAATGGTGCCTTAATGGACTGTTGTGGCGAAGAGGGATCGATTTGCCAGCTGGTCTTTGTTCCAAGCTTCACCTATGGCAATGAGCTCTGGGTTGTCATCAAAAGAATGAAATCCTGGTTACAAACGGCTGAAATGAGTTTACTTTGTAGCTGGAGTTAGAGCTGGAGTTGCTGCTCCTTCAGCTAGCTGATGTAGTTTAGGTAGATGATTACGATGCTTGTTCAGTGCCTCTCATTTGAGGTTTTTGGAAGGAGACCATAGACTAGATGCACAGGAGGGATTATATATCTCATCTGGACTGGGAACTCCTTGGGATCCCCCAGGAGTAACTTGGAAACACGGATGTGAACAGAAATGATAGGAATTCTGTGCTGCTACTCTGACCCAGCTCTGGATCGTCAGCAGAAAATGAATGATGGATGGATGTTCTGATTGTATCTTTCTGTAAAAATCTCCCTTAGGATCTTTTGTACCCTGTGTATTTACCAAAACTAAACCAGTTACTGCTTTTCCTGTGAGTTTTACTTAGTCAAAAAAGGAATTAGACCTAACATATAATTGATTCAGCTTCAAGTTCCTCTTCTGTCTCACCTCCCTGATCTGTTGTCATGATTTTCCTGCTGGCAGTTATTTTATTTTATCTATGGTTTTATTTTATGGGCAATTTCCCAAGTTTTATGTTCAGCATTATTTGATTTTAAATGGAAGAAAAAAGATAATTTTCACATTTATAGAGGTATTAATTTACCCTTGCACTGCATTTACTGATAAAGCACCATGAATACTTCATTTATTGAGGAAAATACCATCAGCGGCAAACGTAGCTGTGGTTATACACTACAAAATTTGAAATGAAACACATAATTACAGATTGAATCTTGTGTTTTTATCCATCATTTTCAGCTGTAGCTCAGATATCTTTGGAATTTAAGGTTAAAAAGGCACAATATAAGTGTAGGCCATCTACAATATTAACTCTCTAGTGTGAATTTGAAATAAAAAGCCCCTGGCATAGACCAGGATGGAGTTAGAGAGCCACTCACATCTGACCCTCATCTTTGAACACTGATAGCAGTTATGATCTTCCTCTTCAGAAGACCACCTGTTGTCAAAGTTCACAGGGAGCTCTATTTGTATTTGTTTTATTCCTCCGCTGTCCTTTTTCGTTGTTTTTTTCTCCCCCTGCTTATTGTTTGTCGTTCTCTCCTCTGCCTCTCGTCTTCGTTAATGGCTTCAACCTCCCCTCCTCTCCCTCTCCTTCCTCCTGTCCTTCTCGCTGGCTCTCCAAAGAAAAGGGTCTGTCCACACACAGCCACTAATGGGCTCTCTAACAGGGGGGCTCGCTGGAGATGTGTGAGTGCACCACAGCAACACCACACAGTGGCATTCAGCGGAGAGAAATACTGGATTTGCAGCGGCGTTCTTCATATTCTTCCCTGTTCGGAGATGGGAGATGTGTCGCAGCCTCGGCACATTCGCACATCTGTGTCTTTGTGAGCACGTTAGCGGGACTGTGCGAGTGTCAGCACGTAGAAGCGCAAGGGTAGAAGATGTTTTCAAGGGTTAAACAGCCCCGTGAGAGCATGTAGCACTTTAACATTGTTAAGCGAGAAGCGGAGGACGTTCTTATGTAGAGTTTTTTCAAAATCTGGAGGTTGTTGCGAAACTACACGTACATTAAATCATCATGAATGAAAGCAGAGACAAGGATTTACAGATTTATGCATGCACATGTTTTGTTTTTTTCCTCTCAAAAGAAAATATGTTGCTCCAGTTTATGAGTCATGTGGAATTATGTTAAAATTGGCAGACATGGGCATTCATATACTTTACAATCTTGGCACTTTCTACATCGCATAACTGGAGAAATGGGGAACATAATAAGTGAATGCTCTGTGGTGTAATGGTGGAGGAAGGAAACTAATGCAAGCTAATAGAATTGTTCACTACAGACTCTTGGGATTGCAGTCCACGAGTTGCAATGAGGATGACTCATACAATTCGGAGGCAGCCGGCCGGTCCTTTGTGCTGCAATATACACACATTATCCAGACACACACACTCATGCAAACATTTTCACATGAAGAATGTCTCCAGCATGAGTCTTTTCTCTTGATCAGGCTAATAGTGTTGATCTTTGCTTTTGCACGACAGGTCTCCTTGGTACCTTTTCTCTGTAATCTCCAACAGCTGAAAGGAATGTCCCCGTGCCCTGCCTTGAGACAGCTTTTCATGCATATAAACACCTAATTGGCTTCAAATGCCATCCGCGAGAAAGAGAGATGAAGAAAGGAGGCAGAGGGAGAGGAGAAGAGAGGGAGACAGAGAATATGCGAGAAAAGAAAAGTGAAGAGGGGAGGTAGAAGGACATGGAATAACATGAGGGAAAATTAGGCAGAGGAATAGGTGATGACAACAGGAGGCGAAGAAGAAGAAACGTCCTCATGTCGAGAAGAAAAGAGGGCAAGAAAACGACCAGAAGAAGCATCGACTGAGCCCCGTCTTCCTGAACACCCATAGGTGGTCCTTATGGGCTGTTAACTAATTAACCGAGTCCAACTTTAAGTCCCACTGATTACGCTGCACAGACCCTCAACTCCAAAAGAGTCCAGATTAAAAAGGAACACTGCATCTATTGAACACAGCCATTGCCCTTTTGCCAGATTCTGTTTACAGTGACAGACCAGCTACTGTCCTGGTGGCATTTCGCTGCCATTTAGCCTAAAGAAGCAACACATCCAGGCGTAATTAGCCCAATTACGAGGCTGTTATCTGCCTTTCTCAAAGCCTCACCACACGTTAAGATTGCCCCCATTATTGCTGGTGGGTTATTTGCATTAATCACTGCAGAGGAGAAGCAGTTGTGAATGCTTCAGGTGCATTGTGTGGTTCTACAGCTGATGTGGAGATGCAGGGTTTGTTCAGGAGAATGGAAGATTGATGAGGATGCGGTTTCAAAAAAAAATAACCCCTGGTAATGGGATCCTATGTTTCTTGCCAAAGTTTCTCCAGTTTTAATTTTTTACCATAAGATCCTTCCATACACCTTTCAGGATTTAGCTGCATTTGCATTACATTCTGATGGCTGTTGAAGGGTTGTTTGTAATCAGTCAATCAGATCTGATCAAATCCCACCCACATCTAGATGTCCTGATCATTTTTTTAAAGTTGACATTGAAAAACAAGTGCAAGGCACCCTACCTTTTTGGCCACCTGGGGGGAGCAGAAAGGCAAAACTTACTTATTATCACATTAGTTAGTAAAAATTTGTTAGCCATCAGTTCATTATTTCAACTCCTAGCAGACATAGAGCAACATTGCCATTTATTTGGAGTTACGTTTTCACCACTTCATAAATATAAGTCTAGTTTTCAGCCACTTTTTAGCTCCGTGTTGCACTCAGTCAAATCCTGATGAAAATATCTGACTTTCTACCGACTAAATGCTGCTAATGTGTTGTTTGGTGGACAGATTAGTGGATATGCAACATGTTTATCAGAGCTTTTTGTAACCAGCAGCTGTCTGCGACTTTAAAATTTGAGGAAAAGTTTTCAGGGGGTTCCCAAAGCCTAGATACCATTAGTTTAGCTTAGTTTAGCTTAGTGGAAAGCTTAGAAGAAGGCACAAACCACTAGCTTGGCTCTTTCCAATGCTCAAAAATTCCAACTAGTAGTTGTTTTCTGCTCCTGTCACCTTTTTATTCACTCTTTGTTCAGTTTTCACTGACATAAAAACTCCTGTACGTCTATTGAAACAGTGAAACCATTGTTAGAAGCAATTATAATGCTATAAATCACCAAAAACTGAAAGTTGAAATTCTTAGTTTTTTTTTTTTTTAACTAAAATTTAAAAACCTGCAAACACGTTTGTCCAAGTGCCTCCAGGTTTTACCGATGCTGGTGAAAAGGAGCTCTGTATTCTATATATACTTTTTCCTTGTTAAATTTTCAACTTATTTCCATACGTTCTTCCTACCTTCTCTGCACATCCTGCAATTCAATCCAGTTAAATCAAAAAGTCCCTGAATTTTGTCACAAGACTGTTGGTCTTAGATGAGTCAGTGATTATAGCTCTTGTTGTGCAGAGGAGTGCAGAATTTGTAGTGTTTTACAGAATTTTAAGCTTAGATTTGGTCAAGTTTCCATGTGGAACTGTAGTTAAAATGTCATTGTAAAGCAAAAATTAAGTTTTTACAGTTTCTTGCTGTGATGAATGATCTCTTTTCAGCCATTTATAAAAAAAAGATATCATGCCTTTCAAAAAAATGTGAGCATCAGAACCTAGTTGTGAACAGAGCTTTGACATATCACCTTTTAAGTTGCTCAGTTATACATCTGGCATTGACAGAGCAACACTGGCACACGGCAAAGTAAAGTCTTCACTCTTCTTAGCTCTGCTTTAGTTCTCCGAGAGAAATATGTATTCCTTTAGCTGCTAAATGCTCCACTATGTTCACCAGCTACTGTCTAACTGTGTATATTCGCTGTTTGGTTATTGAGCAGATGGTATAAAGTGGCTTTTTAGAGCTCTTTTTTTGCCAGAAACAGCTACATGTGGTGGCCAAAATTGAAGTTACGAGAGTGGTAAAAGCAAACTAAAACAGTCAAAGGGCCGGGCAACTACAACAATGTGCTAAAACACACAGTATGTAAATTGAGCTATGAATTCAGGAGACATCTGTCTGAAATGTGGGGAAAAAGCAGGGGAATGACATGAAGCAAGGACCAGCTGGCTGGGAATTAAACGCACTGCCGTACAGATCCGTGCCATGTTTGTTTCACATTGTCATTTTGTGCATTTTTATCATAAAATATCATTTACTACGAATTTAAGCTGAAACTAGAATGTTGTATCGCACCACACACACATACAAAACTGCATTTTATGGGTGTAGCCACAGGTACATGCTGCTACAGTTCCTTTACAACTTTATCTATTAGATCAGGACAGCTTTGTGTCATGTAGCTGCATCCCAACCTCACAGTGATGAAAATTCCCTCCAGTTACAGTAATAGTTAGTATGTCGCAGCATGAAAAAACTACAA
Source organism: Amphiprion ocellaris (assembly GCF_022539595.1). NCBI lineage: Eukaryota > Metazoa > Chordata > Actinopteri > Pomacentridae > Amphiprion > Amphiprion ocellaris. Next base: position 36,349,801 of record NC_072771.1, read on the forward strand.
AAAATGCTAATTTGTCAACTTTATAGGTTGATCTCACCACGTACTGCATCTAAAACCTTTCCTTTTATCTGCTTCAAATAAAAAACATTTCTTTGATGTCACTGTTTTTTTAATATATTGGAGACAGGAGTCCAGCTAATTAGAGCAGAAATCTAGCAGAAATGTCAAGATTTCCGTTTATGCATTTATATGACTTTGCTGGAAAATGCAGCATTGATTGGTGGTTGCAAATGTATTTGGGTCATTTTGTACTGAGATACACTTAAAACGTGGCTCAGTGTGTAGGATTTAGGAGGATATATTAACAGAGATGTAACATAATATTCATGAAGAAGTTGTCAGTAGTGTATAATCTGCTGAAAATAACAATTGTTGTGTTTTTATACCTTAAAGCAAACTCTTTGTATCTACATAGGGCGCAGGTGCTCTTCTGTCAGGTTGCTACAGTAGCCCAGAATGGACAAACCAAACACTTCTGCGTTTTTTTTTCACGTTTATTAACAGCCGCAGTTGATTCTGCCATCTGCATCCTCCCCTCTAGATGCCGCTAAATACTTCACACCGGACCTTTAATGCATCCCAAAGAAAAAGAGCAATAAAGTACAAGAAAAGCAGTCAGTAAATGTAAATTCAAGCACATAGTAGGACTGCCTTTTGATAAAATAATTGAGGGCAGACCCGCCTTGATATCAGCACTCCGTCCCCCTTTTGAATAGTCTTTCAGCCCCCAGAAGTTGTGATAAATTAGAAAACTTTCATATGTATTTTTGTATCAAAGCTCTCCACTCGAAGCAACTTCTAAAATTTACTGTCTAACAAGCACAAGGCGCATAAATTACCTGAAATTCTCAAAGGGCTTATGCTCAGTCTGTGTTTGTCGTCTCATTTAGCTGTTTTTTTTTTTTTCGGGCTGTTGCTTAGGTGAGATTATGTGAAACAAGAATTTCATAAGTCAGGTCCTGTTACTATTTTGCTGTAGCAGTTGCTAAGATACTAGTGTGTGCTTCGTGCATTGACTCATTACTTGAAGCAACAGTTTCATGAGTGTGATTCAAGTTCATTGCTTCTCTCGCAGAGAAATTTTCACTCGGGCGTCAGCTTGATAAGCGCTGTCAAAAGTAGTTTTTGAAAAAAAAAGTGAAGCGAGAGTATAATTAACAGATGGAAGCTCGTAAATTAAATCAGAGGTGATCAGTCGGCCTTTCTGATTTCTACCTAATTCTGAAAAGTGCAGTGCAAATTGACGTCCTCGTGTGTTGGCCGGTCAGCCAGCTTTCTGTCACTTTTCTGATTAACGCTCACGTGGGGTCAAGCTGAACTTTTCTGAGAGGCCTGTCGTGGTTTTCTCGCTGCTAATAAAGGAGGCTTGATTGAGCATCCCCTCATCTTTTTCCTGCAGTGCTGGATGAGCACTCTTTCAGGCCCACTCATCCTTCCTCCATCTAGACGTCTTGCTGGAGGGTTTTGCAGGGTGAGATGTGGGTTCACACACACAAGTGTAAGTGCTGCACTGAAGCCAGAGTGGCAGCAACAACTCGACTCAAGAGATCCTGACTAATTTTTATTGATGTCGATTACAGCTGCCGTGTTCAGACCGATCAATTCTTTGTGTTTTTGGAAAAACACTCAACCTGTTGAAAATGACAGTTCGTACCAATAATAGAACTTACTTCCTTCTGAAGTTTCCTTTCGGGTTTTCCATTGCACATTTTGTAGTTTTCACAGTAACATGTTCTGTGCAGGGGTTGGATAAACCGTGTACCATGCAGTGCGGATACCTGACAGGTTTCCATGACAACGAAGACAACACTGGTTTCACTGATTAGAATTGCAGGAAATAATCAGCAACATCACCTGATTAATTGTAATGTTGACTTTTTTTAGCGTTTTTTTTTTTTTCACAGCCTTTTTGCGTGTGTTTGCTCCTGTTTGGTGGAAAATAGTTGTGAAGTTTGAGTAGCTGTGATTCTGGATGTATTTGTACCACAGTTGATTCTCATTTTAAACTTATTCTCAATTTTCTTATGGATATTTTGGATACAAAATAGATATAGATTTGTAATTTCCAATGAATCTAAGTTCAACATTCACTCTTCTACTTTTTTTGGGGGGGTTTCTGGCTTTGTAAAGTTTTCTGCTAAAGGCACCACCATTTCCTTTAGTTGTGTGGTGCATTGATGATAGTTTACAGTTGGTTTGTTAGAGATATTGTTTGGAAAAAGGTTGACAAGAACACTGGAGCTCAACCAAAGCAGTAAATACAGAATATTAGGCTTAATAATCAGGACTTTTTCTATTCAGTTTTATGCATATACTGTAGCCTGTATTGCTTAACTTATTTTTTTCTTTTTTAATGAAGAAAACCAAACATACTTCTGTTCATCCCTTGTGTTATTCAACCAGAACAGTTCAAATCTCTGAACCCTAAAGCCCACTGGTGTGTTTAAAAGACATGTTATCTTTAAAATTACACCAGTTTTTGACCCAAAAATTCAATAAACGGAAAGCACTGACAGATTTTCAGCTTTCTGGCAGTCCTAATCTGACAGAACTAATCATGTGCACCCTCAGATCCCAAATTAAAGCTTAAAATCGTGACTTTCCATTGAAATCACTGCATTCTACATATTTCATTTAAAAATTTGTTAAAATTATACCCTGTTCTCTAACCAGATTCTGTAAAAAAAAAACAAAAAATTCTGCACTCCTTGGTGCGACCGAGAAGCTGTGTTTACATTTAGTGGCTATTATAGAAGCAAATTAAACATGCAAATAGTTAAATATCTTTAATATGTGGAACCACTAGTGTTTTTTTGCCAGTTTTGGTAACGTGCGGGAATTTGAGAAAATGTTATACATTGTGATTCATGCTGATTTTTAGATTCATAGTATTATAACTGTGTCACACTGTACAGAAGATATTTTTGGGTTCTTTCAGTTTCAATAGAGGTGCAGGATATTGCAGTGAAATATGAGCCAACAGTGAGGACAAATGTGGAAGGAGCAAAAAATGTCTTTGAGATTCAGTGTTGAGCTTAAGTCTGAATGCTCAAACTGGACTTTATCTCAGAGTCTTTTGACTTTGGAAGGAAAAGCTCATGAAGACTCGTGTTCTACTGAGCATAAAGCTTAACTTTTAATTTTTTCTGCAAATTATTCAGAAAACAGAACTTTGTTGGTTTTCTCTTGTATAAGCAACTATTGAAACTTCTAAGCTGCAGTATGTAAACTGCACCCACATTTCTGCTTAAACAAAATGTTTTTTTTTGGTTTCAGACTCGCTAAACACGACCCCAGGAAAATGAAAACTTGCCGTCTCAACACTCACTTTGTTGAAAAGAAAATGTAGAAGCCCCCCTCTCCCTTCAAGACGACTAAAAGTGTTAAAAAAAAAAAAGAAAACAAGACCCTTGAAAATCCCTGTACATTATGTCCCTTGTGTCTTTTTTCGGCTCATCGATCCTCGCGGCCTTTTTTTTCATAACATTACAGAATAGAAAAGGCTGCTGGCTCTTTTTTTTTTTTTTATATTAACCCGCCGTAAGTTTTTCTATTCAACTGGGACCTTTTATGGCTGATATTTCTCGCGGTTCATTTGATGTTGCTGGTGTTGATATTGTGTTTGAAGTTTGTGTTTTTTGATGCTCGTAGCTCCTTGGAGACAGTGTCAGGGAAGAAAAATAATGACACAAAACAAAAAAAGAAAGACGTGCAGGGTTTTTGACAGAAATTTGCATTAATCGTGGTGGTCATTTGCAGTTTTATGAGGTCAATATTGGCCACACTTGGTCACGCATAAGATGCTGTATCTGTTTAGACGTACCCAGGATCAGTTCTACCAACGTTATGCTTTGTTTTGCTGCACGGCCCTTTTGGCTGTGAAGAACTGCAGATGGAAACACAAGTAGAATATTTCAGCTGTTTCTTTTCCAGATCAATAAAAACGTTCTTTTTTTTTTGTTTCTTTCTGAAGAACAACTTGAGGAGGATAAATTGCACAGTAACGGAGGTAAAGTATTGTCGCCTGAGCTCGAAAACACTCATTTTGGCTGCTCACTTTCAAGTTTTTCTTTTTGTCCCCCCTTTGTCATTCAACTGAAAGTTTAGTTTTGGTAAAAGTTGGCTTGTGTTATGACTCATGCAGCTTTTGCTCCGTTATGTTTTTGCGCTCTTCCATTTCTCTCATTCTCCTGCTCCATCCACTGATGCTTAATCTGCTCCACATTAGCATATTTGAACACCACTGCACTACTAATATGTTCACATCAGATAACAGCAAAGTTAATTCTTCATTACCTAAATTGAGCACATTAGCAGGCTGTAAATGTCTGCCTGCTTCCAGGATTACTAACTGCTGCAATCATGAATAAACGCTAGTGGGTGTTATAATATTAAATGCACGGCAGGAACTAATTTAGTTTAACTTGATACACCGTATTACACACAAATGTTCACCCAAATTATTAAGACACACATTTTTTTTTTTTTTGCTTCACCCAAGTGGTATCCTGACTTGCAATTGTAGATTTCTCTCCTGTACTGACAAAATATTTCAAATTCAAATTCAGTCATTATTTTTTTTCATAAAAGCACTGTTTTGACAGTTTTCAGTGGGAATAATTCTCCTTTTATAAAGCAGTTCTGCTGAAAATAAGATGATCTGTAGAGTCATCGTGACATTGTTTCTGGAGATGTTGCTCTTTTGTTTTTTAAAGGTCATTTTTAAAAGCTGTGAGCAACATTAAATCCATTTATTTACACTGTATAGTAGGTGGAGTTTGACCTGGACAAATGAGACCACAACTACGTGCATGCCTGGATACCACTACAGATATCAAAGACAATATGTTATTTTGTAGTTTGTGTGAGCCCCTAAAGCATTCATTTTCTACCGTATGTTCCAACCAGGTGCTCTGCTGTCTGCATGTTTGTCCTCCAACAGGGAGCCAGGCGAAACAGGACTGGTCCATCCAGTGGCCCACCTCTGAATCTGGAAAGGAAAACACTCCGGTGTGCCAGCCAGAGGCCAGTCAGTGGATTCGTTTCCAGCTCTCCCAAAGCCCCAAAGTCCAGTCCAAGTACAACCAGCACATGTGCCACAGCCCCCAGGCCCTGGCCCCCCCTTTGTATGCCGATCGGCTCACCGTCGACAGCCCCGCCACCGGCCTCTTCCCTCCCCTGGACACTGGTCATCGCTCCCTGCCCCCGTCACCCCGCCAGAGGCATTTTGGCCACACGCCTCCTCGGACTCCCTTGGTGGTCAACACTATGACCCCGCCTGGCACTCCCCCCATGAGGCGAAGAAACAAAGTGAAGGCCCCGGGAACGCCGCCTCCGCCGAGCCGCAAGCTCATCCACCTGCTGCCGGGCTTCACCGCACTGCACCGCAGCAAATCCCACGAGTTCCAGCTGGGGAACCGCTTGGAGGACACGCAGACACCAAAGTAAGTGCTGTTCTCCTCTGGATTTATTGTGGCTGCAGGTTTGAAGCTTTGTGCGTTTACTGGTTAAAATTATCACCCTACTCCTAAAATCTGGAAGAGTGGATTCCATTTTAACATCATTCCCAAACTGTGACAGAAAACAATGAAATGTTAAACCAGCCTTGTTTTACCCTAGTTTTGATCACATTATAAACACACAACAGAATATTATTTGATTTGTAAGACAAATGCTAGGAGTTTCTTGAGATTTATATACTGAAAAACCTTTAATATCAAATGAGCTATTTGTCAAATATATATGAATGTTGCATCATTTTTAAAGAATCATGTGACTCATGACAGATAAAGCATTCAATAAAATAAAAAATAAAATAAAATAAATAAATAAAATTTAAAGCATTCATTTTCTGATAACTTAGTTTTTAAAATTATATTTTTTTTCAATTATATAATAAGAACTTGCCTATTTTCAAACAGTATTAGTTATATTACATATAATTATATAATTGAAAATGATGTGGTTGCAACAAGAAGCAGAGAATTTGAGATGATAGGATTATTCAGATTCTATCAGTGCTAGTATTGGCAATACTGCAATAAATCATACTCCATTACAAGTGAAGCCCAAGCAGATCTGCCATTTTCCCTCTCATGGGTTCATTTTTCACTGCAATATAAAGTCCTGCACCTCTATGGAAAACAGCACAACCATTCCTAGAAGGAGAGAGAACTCAAAAATGTGTGACAGTTGTATCGTCATAAGATATTTAAAAAAAAATACTGAATTTCTTTGATTAAAAAAAAAGAGAAAAGAACTTAAATCAACACCTACAACACAGGTGTTATGGTGATCTTTTTTTTAAAAAAATTGCCTGCTGACCTACTTTATACACGTTTTTTCGCACATTGAAATGTTACACTATGTTTTGATGACCGTATCTAACTATTTTATTCTTGGATTTAGTAATATTTAGTTTATGTTTTTGTGCTACAATTCATCATAGCTGCCCAATCAGTTCTAAAAGTTAAACAAAAATAACTGTCTTTATTACTTTTGTTGTCAGTATTTCATATTAAAAAAGTATTTTGTGTTTTGTTTTGCATTTTTGTGACCTGAACTGAATATCGTTCAGAAAATATCACTAGTTGAGTTCTGCATTAATAATTTTTTTGTGAATGTGAGCTCAAAGATGGGACTGATCATGACAGCTTGAAATGTATTTATTTTTTAATATTTTAATTCACCCATAGCAAGAAACTACTTGATTTGCTTGTCCAATATTGCAAATTCTGAATAAGTGGCATGATGAGAAACAACAGTGAAAATTACAGGCTTTTTTCTTTAATATTTCATCAGATATTATCATTCAAACATAGCTTCAAATCTGAGTATGCGAGTTGGGTCGACAAGCTATAATTTCACAGATACTTTGCTAAATGTTGGTAGTTTATGATAAAAAAAAAGTTTAAAGCAAAACAGAGCTGCTCAAGCAGAAGGTCGATGATAAGTTCAGATGGAATAACCCGAATTAGAAGTGAAGCAGCATGGTTTTATTGTGTCAGTGTCGAAGTTATCTTTTCCCATAAAGTGTCTCTAAGACAATATTCCAAATCTAGCAAAGGCCAGTCAGTTTCAGCAGATGGTCTGCCTGAAGCAAACATTCAGAGCCTCCGTCCCGGCCTCGGTCTGCTCTGCACAAGGCCTCACGACGTAATTCCATTTGATCCAAGTAGTTTAGAAAGGAAGTTCGGACCCCACCTTTCCTTTCAGCAGTTTTACTCGAACATAATCTTCCACCAGACCCCAATCAGATTAATTCATGGGAGGACATCATTGCCCATAAAGAACCAATGGCCTGTCGGCAGAGATAAGGGGGCCTTCGGGCCGAGTTCCTGACTGGCCGTCCCTACGTCTGGTGCTATGCTGATCAGATTTGGCCGTGGACAGGGTGCACCACTGCTCGGTAATCAGGAACCAGAGTCTGCCTCAGGAGAGCTGCACTCATTTTGATAATGCCATTAGATGACAGTGCACTATCGCTGCTACACTTGGTAAGTTCATATCTGGCAGTCGTCCCCTGCTTTTGCGATGGCCATCTGGGTTATATGTGATGTGCGCCTGGTCGGGGCCGCGTCCACACATGTCGGCGGGTGTCTGCTCAGTGACGAGTGGATCGTAGCTGCAGTGAATAGGCTCCAACGGCATTAGAGAATTGATTACCGGTCCCCGAGCACTGATAGACTGCAGGCTGCGAGTTGAGCCGCTCTAATCAATAGCCTGTGTGTGCCTGGAAATGTTGCGACTCATCGAGACAGGGCAAATCTGCTGGCTTCTCTGATAGCCAAGAACCTCATAATACATCATAATTGGTTGGAGGACGGTTGCTGGCGAGCATCAGGTTGGTTGTTCAGTCAGTTCTGGCATGAGGCTGAGTTTGTTTTGTATCTGGATGTGTAACAATGCAAAGTTAGTTTCTATTTTTTTTTTTTACCTCCTGATTGCTTAAAAATTACTCAGTTTTATACTCTCTTAAGTCTTGCATCAAGATTCCTCATCTGATTTTTCAATCGGGATGAAAAACAACTTGCAAACACTTCACTGGAGCTGAATAAAATAGAAATCACACAATATTGCCTACCTAAACAGCTGCTTCTTTGTTTAACATGCTCCTTCCATACTGTCCATATTGCCCCTTATTATTAAACTCAGGTTTTTAATAAGCTCACAGTGCTCCATAGGTCCTCATTTTCTTGTGCTTAATTACCTGGCATGATGGCCAGGACACAATAACCAGAGATTACCCCCTGACCCCAAGAGACATTTTTCTCCCTTTATCTTAATGAGATATGGCCTAATATCTCATTATCACTGCATAATACAGCACAAAGACTATATAGCTGAATGTGCAAGGCTACCTGGCATATACTGATGATGGATGAACCGAAATTTGCTTTATCCGCAGACAGATAAGTGACATTTTAGTTTGTCAAAAATTTAATAATCTCCCAATGCTTTCTTTTACATTGGAAATATGCAAGTATGTTAGAGATGAAGATAAAAATTGCTTAAATGATTACATTATACATGAAAATATGAATAAAAATTAATTGTATTCTGCTTTGCTGGAATGCAGTCTCTTCTTATGCACGTTAAAGTCAGAAAAAATCTAATATATATGTTTAATATTCCTGCTTTTCATCTCACGTACTAATTAAAGTCATTTTGTAATATTGGCTACATTGCAAATAGTTGCCTATTGTTGTCTATCGAAGCATCTAAATTGCCTTTCTAATGCATAATAACCTCTATTTCAATGTTTTTCATTTCCAATTCCACAAATATTGGCTCTCAAATATGTTTTTTTTTCTGCAATCATTGTTTGAAAATTGTTTTTCTGGTTGCTTATTTTGATTGCAAAAGTTGGTGAATGCAACGGTTTGCCTGCGCGGACCCTCATCTTCGGCTTTATAGCTTTGTACTTCTCTGTTTAATGTGTTTGTCTGTGTGATAATGTGTTTTCCTTTTCAGCTCGCAGTGAACCACATGGTTTTCTATCCCATCCATAGAAATAATGAGCAAATTGCCTCCTTACCTGAGCGTTCAGTATTATCTACAAATCCAAGAAAGTCTCCCCCCCGAAATGAAACAGCTGCCAATTTTTGCAAGTCAAAATGCATAAGAGAGGCAAACTTTCAGCTGTGTGGGGAAATTGGAGTGTTGTTTCTCACCACCTGTCAAGCACCAGTCCAAATATATTCAGGAATGATTTGGTCCTCTGTGTCTTCATAAAGATATTTGGGTCTGTTTTTGTTTTTTTTTTTCTTTCTTTTTGGCAACAAATGCTCAACTGTCTTTGCTTTTAGCCGTTTTCAGCTGGATAGAAGACCTATTAAGATGAGATGAGGTGCTTTTTCCAATAGCATTAGCAGATAGCTAATATGTTCATACTACATAGAGACATTTGATCAAGAAAAAATGTTTCAATGGATATTAAACATTATTCAGGAATTGACTATATATGTAGAGAGAGATTTCCAACTGTGATTTATGAATTTTTTCCAGACTAATTATGTTGAGATTGGACAAACAATTTTACAAATAGATTCTTTCTGACTGGAAATGACATGAACTAGTGATTAATTTCAACTGTTTCTGTGATATTTACTGCAAATACCATGTGCAAAACTATTCCTACGCTTTCTTGGTGGTCAGTGGCAAAGCCTTTATTTGCCACCACCAGAAACAAATGGTGCTAATAAGCTTTTTCGCATGTCTCCATTGGGATTTTCAGGTCGTTGAGGTTGGAAGTCTTCCTTGCCATCACTCTGGTCTTCAGTTCTCTCCACGGCTTCTCACTGAGATGCAAGGGTTGCTCTAAAATGCTGATATTGTTTATTTTTTGACCACTTTGACTGAATGTTTCAGATCATTGTCTTGCTGGAAGGTCCAGTGCTGCTCAAGGTTAAGGTTTTCTGAATCTTAATGTAGTTCTCTTTTGTCAAATGCCATTTGAATTGGTGAGGTTGCCTGGCCCATTGGGCGGATTTTCCCCCAAAGCATTTAATTCCAATTACGATTCTTGACTGTGGACTTGGTGGTGTTCTTGAGGTCGAATGCTTCTCCTTTCCTTCGCCAAAAAAAACATCACATCACTCTTTCCACACACCCATTTTTAACCTATCCAACCACAGAACTGATGACCAGGAACTTTCTTCTTGGTCTAGGTGAGTTTTTGAAAATGCTTGGAGTGTTTTTGTGTGCCCATCTTTGAGAAACCCAATTGAGATCATCCTTGTTTAGTGCCAGCTGGAGTGTCTGGTTGAGATCTGCTTGGTCTTGGTGTTGGTCCTTGAATTCTTCTTGGCCTCTTGAACTTACTTTTTTGCCACTTTTGACATCCTACCATGGCCTTTGAGATTTTTTCCACACTTCAAAACTCCTTGTACTTTGTGAATACACTTTGCACTGTGGCTTCTGATGCTTGAAAACGCTTGGATATGACTTTATGACCTTTTCCCATCTTGTGAGCAACACCTGTCTCTCACTGATGGACCCTAATAGCAGCACTTTGGTTTTAGTCATGACTTGCAAATGACTAGTGACCAACTAGAGAACTCCTATATCAACTGCTGTCAATTTATAGTGCAAAAGAAAGCTCTAGAACATTGTAGGAATGGCCAGATCTATTTGTAATGGTGTAGAAGCTGCACATCTTAGAGATTTCTGACAATTTCATAAGTTTGGACATGCCATTTTTAGTTAAAAAAAAAAAAAAAAAAAAAGTCCACCACAATGTCTAACCATTTTTTGTGACTTCTTTGTGCAATTTCCAGTCAGAAGAAACCAATTGGTCAAAAAGAAATCTACTATGAGATCAAATTGTCATGGGTATGAATAATTTTAGGCTTAACTGTAGCTACTGAGCACATTGTTCTTGTTCCTATGGTAATGACTCTGGCTCAGTTCGATAGATGTAATGTAAAAATAGATCTTCTGACATGACTTCAACAAGTAGCATAATCTTACCAATTAACATGTGAAATCATTTGGAAGCGATGACGTTCGTTCTTTGTCTGTGGAAGCCGTTAAAGAAGTCAGATCCTCATATCTTGATTGGACTCTGCATTAGCATCTAAGAGCTCAGATTTGTGCTTAGCTGATTGTGATGCAGCAAAACATTTCTGCATTAGTTTCAAATGCATTTTTACGTGTTAAAACAAATCCTCTCAGCCAACAATTCAGAATATCACTGAAAAAACAAAAGCCAGAAGCAAGAGCAGTTCAAAAAGAAATGTTTTACGGTCACCCCTCCTGTTTACAGCAGTACCTTCTATATCAATTTGTGATGACTACAAAGTAGAAAAACAGATTCCCCGTCCTGTAATTAATGAGTTGATTCTCAGCATGGTGAAAAAATATGCTGAGTTCAGGGATGTTGCCAAGTTTAGCGGAATTAGGGAAGTAATTAGTTTAAAATTAGTCTGAATCATTCAGTGTACATTGGCAATAAATAAGCATATACAGTAGGGGACTGCAGTTCACATTTAAATACTGAATTTCCATGTGTTTAATATTAGTGTTTGTTTTTTTTGTCTTGAAGGCAGCAGTCTAAGTCAGAAAATACCCAGTTTTATTAGCTTAATTTATGTTTAAATTGTGATCTGTTTAAAAATTTAGCAACAACCCCAACAACACAAGGTTAGAAATAGTTTGCTTTTGACTGCTAAATGTTCCCATAATGGAATAAATACAGAGCAAAATACAACATTTTGACCTTATCGGTTATTTATTCAATCATTATCAACAGCAGTGAAGTTATGTTCCAGAAGCCAGGCTGTTATATCAACTTACACAACAGTTAAGCTACAGAAATGCACATTTTGCTCAATTTAAGTCATAGAATCCAACAAGATGTGCCCAAGAACCTACATGGCTTAGAATGCATTAGATATTGCTTTTAAGCTAACTAACTTTAACAGAAAATGTAATCAACCTGGACAGTAAGTGGTAATCTGTGACATATGATGTACTCTGTCATCACACACATCTTGGGAAGCTGTTTTCATGGAAGGATTTGCAGCATAGAGGGTAAAACTGCATCTCTGAGTGTTTCTGTGAAAATGTCATCAAGTCACTGTTAACCTCCTGGGACATGCCTGAATATGCCCGGTATATAATCAATTGAAAAGCCACACATCATGAGATGTGGCTCACCAGATGTTTTTGGATTCCCCTTTCAATTCGTCTTGTCGTATCTCTTCGACAGAGAGAGACGCAGACAATTACATTCTTCTATTAATGTATTTAACGTCTTGCCAGGAAGGTGAGAATTTCTTAATGACTCCATCCTTTCCTTCTTCATTTACTAATTTGACTTTGAAATGTGAGAACCACTTTCTGCTTTCAATCAATTCCTACCCACCCCACTGAGCCATTGCAAACACAGAATTGCGCACGCACGCACGCACGCACGCACGCACGCACGCACGCACGCACGCACACACACACACACACACACACACACATACGCACACACGTACACATGCACACGTATACCGGCACAATTAGTAAATCAATCAAACCAGCAGTGCCCTTTTTTGACGTACTCCAGAGATTTGCTAATCATTCTCTAATGTCTCTTTCAAGGATTATTCTGTTTTCACTGTTGGAGTGAGAATTACCGATTCTTCATCCCAAGACCTCTGCATTAATCCAGCTGGTAGCACAGTGATGATATAATGATTTAAAAAAACGATTAAAATGAAATATTTGATCAATGTCCCATGCGGGGGAAACAGTGGAAAATGAAACAGGAACTGAAACAGAAACTGTAAGAAATTCCTTTTAGACTGACACAATGTATGTAAAGATTTGACTACTCAGTCTGATAAGGGAGTAAACTAGAAAATGATGTAATTTTACTGTTTTTTAAAGAAATTAAACAAAGCAAAACTTTACCAGAAAGAGGGAGGAAATAATTACAATTACAAAAAAATTACAATTCAAAGGGATTAACTTCAATACCCAGCGTTCTTTCGTGTTAAATCACTCCCAAGTTGTGCTTCCATTTGTACAAATAGCATTCGTATATTTGGCCACTCTGTCCCAAAGTCTCCTTTTAGTGAAGCCTACATAAAAACACCAACAAATGCATTCAGGTCAGTAGTAGCAGTACATAGGTAGTATTACAGCTCTTGAAGCTGGTGAAAGGGTAGGACTGCATCAATTTTTGCTACGTTCTCATAGTAATTGCAATCACCACAGCAGAAATTGCCATTGGGTGAAGTTCAGGAGTAGCACGGCAACTTCTGATTAGTTTATCGTTGATCGTTGAGGTTCTTTTAAGACTGATCTTAGTGAATACCTCCGTGAATATACTGCTTTCAATGATATCCGTGTTTTTCTTTTCGATCTGGACTGCTACTTTGCCATAATGTGTGTGTTTGCTTGTTTAATATACAAGCCTATGCTGCCTGGTAGACATTTCTGTCCCACAAACGGTAGCAACAATAAGATTTTCAGGCTGAATCTTTCAGAATCCGGCCCAGAAACATTTTTATTTCTGTATTTTCAATTACTGAGCAAATGTGTAAGTTGCAACAACCATGACGCTTGACCAGTCAGCAACTTCAACCGCTAATAGTTTCTGGTCTACCAGAAAATAACCCCAAAAGAAGGATGTTTCTGGGTTCCAGGAATTATAGATTAAGATTTTTTGGTTCCGTCTCATTCTCCTTGAGAAAATGCAGGTCAAGTTTCTTAGATTTTGCAAAGGCTGTTGGGTTCCTGCATTGAAAAAGTTTTTGGAATCATATAGACTCTTGAGGGAAGAAAATACAGATAGAGATTTTTATTGAAAGGCTTCTTTGGTAAACATTCCCAATACCAGCAAATAGTTTTTTTTTTTGCTCAAAATACCTCCACAAAATGATTATATCTCACACCGCAGAAGTGTGCGAGGCTGAAATAGTTCTGGGCGACCTGCAATAGCTGTTTTACAGTTTTTCTTAGAAACATAAGTGCGCCGGATACCCAGCACCACTTAAACTTTAATTTCTAGGCAGGAGTGCAACAGTAATCTCATTCTGCTTATGTTGCACCCAACTTTCTCCTTCTCCCCACTTTATTTTTCACCATCTCTCTCCCCATATCTCTCTCTCTCTCCATGCCCTTTTCAAAGCAGAGAGAGGCTCTTTGGGCTGGAGTGTCAATTAATGAACCTCGTTGTCTATGTTAATGAGTAGTAACACGCGTGTGTGGAAAAGGCCAAGTGAGTTTTCAGTCTGTCACAGTCCCACTTGGCTCGTCACACCAGGATCATTCTGGAAAAGTGGGTGTGTTTGTTTTTCCACCGTCTCTTGTCTTGCCTTCCCCCTGCCAGTAGAAATGGTAATATCATATAGTTAATGCCACCTTATGAGACTTTCACAGCTTTTTGAATGTTAAGCACTTTCTTATTGAATTGGATGTTTGCTAATAAATCACATGGTGCCGGGGGTTGGCATGATTCACCCTCTGCTTCTCTCAGGGTAATTCTACCATACAGCACTCAGGGGAAGCAAATTTGCATCCCTTCCATGACTAATTTAGCTGTTTGCTTTCACTGAGCTGGTGTACACATCATATATTTCTCTCCCCCTTTCCTTTCCCCTTTCGCTCTCTGTTTCCTTTTCTTTCTCTCGTCACCCCTCTCATTATGCGTCTCTTTTGAGAACCTGTCAATGTGTTATTTTTCAGTCATCCGTAACATCTACCGATTCAGTCTTCAACATTTATTATTAGATTTGGTTTTCCGTGGTGCAAAGGAAACTGTGGCGAAGTTGCGATGATCGAGTGGTGAATGGTGAACATCACAAGAGGATTTGCTGTGAGGTGCCGCAGACTTAAAGGACCCACATTGTGCCCCTTTTCAGCACATTAATCAAAGTCTCACATGTTCCCAGAATGTGTCTTTCATTTTTTTTTTAGCTCAAAATACTGCAAAGATGGTTCATTTTATCGTGACTGTCTAACTTCTTTTTTTAGCCCTGTTTTAAATGGGCTGTTTTATCGTCTGTAGCTTTAAATACAGCTGAACAGTTTATGCACAACTGCTGACATAGACTTAAGTAAGTGCATTACATCAGGATTTTGTCTCTCTAAACCATCATTTGACATGGACATATCATCAAATTCACAGCACAGGCGTTGTTTTTCACTCTTGTGTATGGTGACTTTGTGCAATTATAAAATCAGCAGTTTAGTGTTGCATAGCTGCAGCTTGGAAATGGCTCTGAAATGACTGCTGGTTGACATGTAGTCTTAATTGGCTGCGTTTCAGTCACTATTTCATACTTGTTTCATTCTCTGACAAGAGAAACAGAAGAATATGTAAATGAGAACAGTTTTATTGGGAATTTGGCTGTGCTTAAATGCAGTATTTGTGAGCACAGAGAGCAGGAGAGAAGCAAACAGGTGTGAAGTGGCTGAATTTAGGTTGCACTGAGGTACAGCAGGCTACATGAAAACACAGTTACACATCCAGTCCTTGTTTATTGGTTTCAAATTGCTGTTAAAGTTTCCACATCTCTGAATGTCCCTCAGCATCCTATGGAGCTTTGTCCTGTAACCATACAATCAAAGCTCATGGTAGCGTTAGCCACATTAGCTTCACAATAAGCTAGCGCTAAGGATTTTGCTATTGTTGTGGTGGCCCTGCCATCAATAATAATATTTATCCACTGGAACCTTAGTTCCTCAGATGTCGGGAGTGCAGAACGACTCACTCTTGCAGCCAACAACAGATCATTTGGTGTACTTTGTTTGTGGCTGAGACATTTCAGTGTTAGCAGAAGCAGCTCTAGAAAGTAAATAAACCTTATAGATTGCGTGGCAGCTGCTCATTCTGAATTGTTAACCTGGAAGCAGTGAAGTTGCAGGATTATATGATGTTTGCACTAGACAACTATTGGTGTTGTTATATTTTCACTGATTTTTTTTTTATATAACTACAAGTTGTGTTGACATACAAGTCACAATAAAAATGGATTTTCACCATATCCATTTGTGATCCAAGTATAAACAAATATGTTAACTTCTGCATATAGCACTGGAACCTAATCTTACTTTCAAACTTATTAAGTGAGGCCCACGGTATACACTGATGTATCAAAAGATTACAACCACCTCTGCCTATTATACATTTGGTCTGAAGTGCCATCAAGCCATCTTCAACCTGCCGATGTGTGGATGCTGTTTTATCTGTAACCAGAATGTTAGCAGAAGATCCTTTAAGTCCTGTCAGTTAGAAGTTGGAATGACCAGAGATCAGACTTGTTCCACCCCATCCTCAACACCCAGCTGGTTGTTTGTAGTTTGACAACTGTCCTTAACAACTGGAGTGTCCCACAAGTACAGCTCTTTCAGAGATCATCGCAATGATTTGGCTCATGTCACAGTCACTCAGGTCTTCACTTCTGTACATTTCTGTAGGAATCCAACACATTAACTTTGAGACCCGACTATTTTCTTACCGTCTAAGATATCATCGACTTTGATGTGTGTGGATGTTAGGATAAAAACACTCTTTAGTGCTCATAAACATTATTTACAATACAATACAATAACTATAGAATGATGTTTAAGATTAGCATTGAAGATAGCCGTACAGTTGATCAGTATTAATATTATCAATCATGGTGTGACATGAGCTACATAAAAACATTTTTTTCCATTTAAAAGTCAAACTTAATAAACATCTTTGTAGTTTAAAACCTAATTCTTGTTGGCATATGATTTTAGTACAGGTGGTTTTAAAACGAAACACGGCATTGCCCCAAAATGACCTTGTATGTACCCTGCTGGATTTGAAAGTTTGGTTCAGCTAAATTCTTTTGACTCTGCAGTGCTCTGATGAAAACGGAAAAACTTTGAGGTCTATTACTTTTGCTGACCTCCTCAACTGTAGCAGCTGCCATCCTGAGAGTGCAGATGTTATTAAGCCACTGTCAAATGTCATCAAACTACACCCACACTGTCCCAAAGTGTTAATCTATAATCACGAAGAATGTCTTTTTTTCCAAGCTTTAACTTTGATTGTGGCTCAGTATGTCATTAATATTGAATTATTTGGATAATAATGAGAGGAAACAGAGTTTGTAGAGTTTTTTTTTTGGCTTTTGCTTCATTCATCTCATTTTCTGCTCTGTAGTTTTCATGAATGTAGCTAGCCGGCTAGCTACGTAGGTGACATTTCCTTTCTTAATCCTCACCTGCTAAGCTCTGATTGGTCGACTGTTTCTCCACCTGGCTGAAACATCCGTCGCAACTTTAGAGCTGCTCAACGAAGCGGACATGTGGGGCGATGGCTCAGATGTCTGGAACCAGGATAATCTGGTCGCACAGATTGAAGCACAGGCGCCGTTTCCATGGTTACCTGTAGTTTAACACACCTGGGGCAGTGACATGAAACAGGGATTACACCGTCGACTGGAAGTATGCTTGAGCTGTCCAATATGGGATTAGACAGACATATGACAACTACTCAGGAGGAGGCAGTGGATGTAGCTCTGCTGGTGATTTGTTCACATCCAAAAACAGCTGCAGCTCCACCAGAACAGAAAGAATCAACCAATCAATCAGACTTTATTCATTTTCCATCCCAATAAATTGCAACACTAAGTGCTTTACAGATATCAAAAATAAAAATGCAATAAAACAGCACAAACAACCTCCCACCCCCAAAATCAGGGGGTGGGAGGACTGAGGAACTGAGGAAACACTATCTTATGTATCATGTGCAATGAGGAAACGCCAGATGAATTAAAATAAAATTAAATAAAATATCTATTATTGAAGCAGAAATAGACAGAAATAGAAGTAAAAAAAAAACAACTGGCAAAACATAAGAAATGATAAAAATGAAATAATAAAATCAGAATCAGAAATACTTTATTGATCCTCGAGGGAAAATTGCTTTTGTTACAGTTGCTCCCATTCAAAGTGTTAGCAATATAAACAGTACAAACAATATACACTACTGCTCAAAAGTTTGGGGTCACCCAGGCGATTCCATGTTTTCCAGGAAAACTCCCACTTTTATTCATGTGCTAACATAACTACACAAGGGTTTTCTAATCATCAATGAGCCTTTCAACACCATTAGCTAACACAATGTAGCATTAGAACACAGGAGTGATGGTTGCTGGAAATGTTCCTCTGTACCCCTATGGAGATATTCCATTAAAAATCAGCCGTTTCTTTATTGAAAAAAATTTTTTTTCCTTTCAAAAATAAGGACATTTCTGAGTGACCCCAAACTTATGAATGTTAGTGTAATTATTAAACAAAAGAAGAAAATATGTTCTAAAAATGTAAACATCAGTAGAAAAAATGTAAGCATAAAATATAAAATATACATTTTCTGCGAAAATAAGTGTAAAAGTATATAGTGCAGTAAATAGTGTGCTGTTGTACAGAAATATGTAGTTATTGCACATTATTGAGTGTTAACTCAAGAAGTGAAGTGAAAAATGTGTTGCATTGAAACGTAATGAGTCCAGTCTGACTATTGACTCAGAGTATCTGACACCATGAGTGAGGAGTTACACTGTACATTAACTAGAGTAAAATAGGTGAATAAATAGAGGAATCAATGAATAAAATTGATTCGGAGAAGAGTAATTTGGCTTGTGTCGTAGTTGCTCTGGTCTTTTATCTGCCCATTTCTCCTGCATCCAAAATTTAACTTCAACACCCGACAGTTAACTTACTGTAATACATTACAGACTTTGATGTGTGCTGATGTTACCAGAAAATGAATCTTTTGTGGTCGTAAACAGTATTTCCAGTCATACAGTGGAACTAAGTAAAGGACTGATGTTGCTTTTTCTCCCCTTTTCCCCCCCCCACGTCCACATTGATTATAAAGATAGCAATACAGTTAATCAATATCAGTCTTCACAATTATAGTGTGACATGAGCTCCATAAAATCATTATTTTTCATATGAAAGTCTAACTCAGTATATATCTGCATTTATAAATAAATATGTGCATGTAGGAATAATTTACAAGGTAGAGACTGAAAGAGACAGGAAGATACTGAAATAGATGCAGCATCTTCTATTGTTCAAATAGTTCAATTCAAAGATAAAAAAAGAGTTTTAGGAAGAGTAGTGAATAAATACAATCCAAGAACTCATTCAGAACTAAAACATTTCACGATTAATGCAGGAGCAGAAACTGTTCGTTATTACTGAGCTTTGTTTTATGAACTGTTTTGTAATCAGAAGGCACTTTTATCGCCTCGCAAAAAACCAATGAAACTAAAGCTGGCGTCAAATCAATGCTTCAGCCCCCCGAGATGATCCGCCAAGATAGCCACATCCTCGCATTACCCAGCGACCTCTGACCTCTGAGGATTATTGGCCCCACACGTTCACGCTGCAGTTATTCCTCAAAAAGCCACGCATGTCAGAGCAATGAAATAATGTATTTGTCTGTGTGAGAAAAAGCGTGGAGGAGGCTTTTCTCTGTGGACAAAAGCTCATCCATGTTAATCAGGGCTTTGCCCCGTGTGCCATTAATGATAATTCAGGTGAGAGGGGATGTCAACACCAGGCCGTTAACAGCCAGACGCTCCCATCCCTCCCTCCCATCCATCGGCCGTAATGAACGCTCATCCCGGCCTCCCCCGGCGGCCCAGAAATTGGAGTCATGATTATGAATTTATATGAGTGTTTAGGAGAGGAGGTTTGCCCAAATGCCACTGTTGCTGATGGAGAATGGATTTATTAGGCTGATGGTTCTTCGGCAGTGATTTGCGAACGAGTGGGAGCTTGTTGGTGCTTATAACAGGATTCAAGTGGGTGATTAGAAGTTATCCTTAAAAAGTTGTGTAATTCTTTTCAGCGAAGATGAAAAAAAAAAAAAGAAAAAAGTGACCAAGTTGAACACCAGAAAGATTTATTGCATTTAAACTGCGCTCCAGGCGTCGGGTTAATTTTGTGGAAATCTTGTTTTGCTTTTGATTTAATTATACGAAGTTTCCTGACATGATCATTAAAGTTTCATTTCAATCTGTCTTATGGGAATATTAGATTTGGAGTGTGGAAATTATGTCAAACATCACTTTGGGAGAGACCAAGCAAACTAGTGGCAGCTGCTGTCTGATTTATTAAACTGTACACTATGACTGTTTTACTGCCCGACAACCATAAAGCGAGTTATTGCCATCATTTATCGTTGCAGCCATCAAGTGGAGGCTTTCATGTCAGTGTTTCTCTTTGATGTTAAAATCGCAGACAGATATTATCTCCTCCAGGTTCCATATTGTCCCTGACCCCCTCCTCCTCCTCAGGCTTGCTGTCATTTGCTGCTCTGCCTGTGCTTCAAAACTACCACTTAACCTGCACAGCTGTGGGCCAGATAGCTGCTCTCGCACCCAGCGCTTGTTGCTTTAATGCTTTGATCAGCGAGCTTCAAGTTTGAGCTATGGTTTCATTTCGACCAAATTGAGAAAATAAATTCAGATTCAATTTGACATGGAGAAAAATATACACGGCAGAAACACAAACGCACAGAGAGACAGAAGGCTGAAGACACAAATAACTGTGTTGTATTTTCCTGTTCACGTACAATGCAATTTAGCTCATAGTTTATAGCTTAAAATTAAAAAAAAAAAAAAACTAAACATTTATATATTTAGCATTAAATTCAGCTTATGTAAGGTTTCTACACGTAGAAACAATGCATTACCGCAGTGGTTCTAACAGAGATAGTGGGAAACAGAAGGAACTATGACATGAAAAGATCATAACAATAGTTAAAAGAATTAAACTCTCAGCTTCTGTCAGGAAATCGTTTCTATATTTCCCCTGTATCTGGTTTCAAGACTGTCAGGAAGTGAAAATGGTAGTCATCTGGTTGTTAGTATGCAAATATAATGCATATAATCACCAGGACACGATTTTAATACATCAGTCTTGCATTTCTATGGAAACAGAACAGACATGACTAGAAGCAGAGAGAAATCAAAAATATCTTCCGTGCTGTATGATACAGTTATAATGCCATAAATGATAAATGAAAAGGAGAAAAAACGTTGAATTTCTTTGATTTTTATGTTATAAAATGGGAAAAATGGAATCAACATGCATAGTATTTTTCCAGGTCCCCACAAGTGTTATTAATAATGCAAAAAAGAGACTCTACACACTACAGATATTGTACTACTTACATTTTAATTTGTTTCCATACTTGTTTCCTCTGCGCATACACAGCCCAGTTCAGCCAGTTACATTCACATTTTTGTCACTGACTGTTGGTCACAACTGAGTCACTAATGACTTGTCAGTTGTGCCAAGAAGTGGAGAACTCTTTGGTTTTTACAGAATCTGGTCAATCAAAATAACTTATTTTTAGTGAATTTTTAAATGAGACATGTAGAAAAAATAATCGAGATGAAAAATTACAATTTAATGTTAGATTTGGTTAGATTTGTGGGGGTGTTTCTGAGTCCCATCAATTCTCGCCGCCTGCTACATATTTAGGTCACGTGATCTGGTATCCGTACATAACGTACACATGCAGAACACACACCTGTGCTCAGAGCAAGGTCATTTTGCTTGTGTGTACATCTATATTAAATGGACACATTCTATGTTGCCGTAATTTCTGCCTCAACCATTGGAAATGATAGAACAACAGGGCGGAGTACTGCGCTCTCTGAGTGCTTTTCTTGTTATGTTAGGATTTTACTGGTCCGGCCCACTTAAGATTAAATTGGGCTGAATATGGCCCCTGAACTGAAATGAGTATGACACTCCTGCTCTAATGGAAGGGTTGGCAGATCAATCCTCACTGCTGAAGTGCTCTTGGGCAAGACACTAAACTCCAAAGTTGCTCCCAGTAGCAGACAAGCATGTTGCATGGCAGTGTGAATGGGCGAACGAGAAAAGTTGTGAATTGCTTTTTTAGCCGCTCGGGTAAAAAACACTAGATACTGTAAGTGCAGTCCATTTACCAAATCCAAATCATAATATCTTTTTATTGCCAACATTTCTTCGGCCATATCCATTCAGCGTATTTGCATTCTGAAATTACCTTTTCGGTATTACAAGCACAGTCCGTCTTCCCAGTGTGGGATTCAAACCGTGTACTAACACATATACGGTGATTCAAAGGAAACAGAGGGAAAAATAGAGAGAATCTGAACGTTGGATTAAAACTTTCAAAACCGTTTTGCCTGATGAAGACTGGCTATGATGGAAACATTTCCTTTTTTTCAGTCCAAAAATTTTTTGGAAGCTTCACTCCAGTGTTTGAATATTGTCCATTTTTACTTCAGTGCACTTGGTCTAGTATTGGATGCACCGGAAGCTGGTGCAGAGTTCAGTTTAAATAATGTAGAATACAACATCTGGGCAGCAGTTTAACTTTATGACGGAACATGAAAATGACTTTTTAGTGTCATTAGAAAATGGACTATAGGACTGAAATCTCTATTGCCGTTAATAACACGGGAAAATATTTAAATACCCTGCTTTATGCATGTGATGTGCATGGTTTCAAAAATAATGAAACTTTTAGAGCCAAAAGTCAAACGAAAAAAATCCTTGTCCTTGCTAAGACCTCAAAATTGCTTCTTTTTTCCCGTCATGTGTTTCAATTACACAGAATCTGACCATGTGGTTAAAAAAATGACACAAACATTGACATGTCATTTATTTGATAGACTTAATGAAGTTTTTCTGTGCTGCCTTTGGCTCCGCCGTGGCAAAACTTCAGGAGAATCTAAAAGGAAGTTGCTGTTAGGATTCAAAGCCATAATGTAACACTCAAAACGCACGTGTCTACAAATTAAGAAGGAAACGCGCCAACAACATCACATTGTGATTAGTTTTGGAGGGGGCGCTTTTACATGTAGTGACAAAGGATCTTGGAACACCTGTTTGTATTTTAAAGCCTTAGAGAATAATGGTTCTTTCTTCCTATTCATCCCAAACAATTTAGCAGCAAATGAGGTACACTTAGAGAGAATTTGGATATACAAAAGACACAAGGAGAGTTTTTGAATCCGGGCCATTAGTGGAAAACATCCAAAAGTTGGACGCCAAAAAAATTTCATCACTCTTCTACACAACTTTAGGCTTTCAGAGAGTTTGAGCATTGAAGAATGGCTAATCACTGTATTGTCAGTTGTAGTTGCACTCTCGGTACGATACAGACTCTTTTGTAGAATCAGAAAATGTCTCTTGAAACAACAAATTATTCACAGGTGGCAGATGTCCCTGTGTGTACAATGGTGCCAAAATGAACAATTTAAGAATGACTACATTCGTTTTGTTTTAACTTACGTGTTCTTCTTAGAAGTGAAAACAAAGTGCCGTCTGATTCAAGCAAAGTTGAGCAGACAAACTTTGACAAAGTTTCAATAAATCACATCTTAGAAGGGTTAAAACATTGTTTGAATCACATTTAACTGAAAAACAACGGTACTTTCCTCCATTTCCATGACAGCACATCTCTTCTTTGTCTCTACTTCTCCTTACTATACTTTTTTTATTTTTTTTTACTGTGGTTTCATTACATTATACAGCGTGAAGAAGTGCAGCTTAGTGCATCCTGCAGCGAGAAAAATGGGTGTTGCAGTTAAAGTAAGTGGCTTTTCGCTCTTGTTATTGAGATGTAATGGCTCATGACTTGGAGGACTAAAATCTTAAGAAAGGCGTTATATCTATAAGAAAGCACCCATGTATATTAGATTAGATTACACTTTATCGTCCTCTTAAAAGCCTACTGCATCTCTTCTTTTAAACTCTATTTTATAGCCAAGAGTGAAAACATCGTGTATAAACTCTCACAGACAAACTGTAGCACTTGCAATCTAATACGCAGCTCAGCTTTTTCCTTCTTTCGAAACCCTTGTGTGATTCTTGCAGTGTGCTTTGAATCGTTATCATGCTAGGATATTGCTTTTCTGCTGAACTTGTGTAGACTGAGAGTCATCTTGTCAACCAGTATTTTGATATATCCACAGGAATTCATGGTGATATGTATAAATGTCATGTACCTAATAAGCTTTGCTCTAAGTAGCCCCAAATCATCACACTGCCTCCTCTGTGCTTCACTGTTGGGATTATGCATTCGCTGTGGTGGTCTTGGTTAGGTTTATGTCTGTCACCATGGCCTCATCTGAACAAAGAAACTCCAACATTCTTTTCACACTCTTTAGCAAAGTTTCATCTTGCAGTTTTGTTCTGAAAAACAAACAAGGTTTTTTTTTTTTTTTTATCTTGGGTGCCTCCTGTAGAGGTTGATATTGTGCACTGTTTGTTGCATTGTCTGAGTTGTCACAGAAACTCAGATTTCCGCTGGTAACGTCTGTGCAAAGTGTGAAGCACTTACCTTTCAGTTTTTCAGAGCTACATTGTGCATGTCAGCATCATTTTAGGAGGACGACCACTGCAGCTCTGATTAGTGGTACTATGGCTTATTCTATACCTCCTCATTACTGCTGCAACTGTTTTTCATCAGATGTTTAGTTGAGTGTTGATCTTCAAGTATCCTTTTCCGTCTTTGTGAAGTCTGACAGTCAGAATTTTAAATTCCTCTGGCAATTATTTTCCATCTGGAGCCATGATGTAGGCATGCAGATGAGACAGTCATAGTTTAAAGTTGAGGAATCTCCAGTGTTCACAGGTAAGTTTTATAACCATGTTCATGCAATTAGGCTCACATTAGATCACAAGTAGTGTTTTGTTTCACTGAGTTGCATTAAGTTTTGACTTCGATACAGACTGTCAAAAGGATGGGTTGTTGGTTATTCAAAAGATGAAATACTCTACATGTCCACCTAAAAATATTGCAATTACTTAGAGGAGAGCCAATTTTGAACGACTTCATATTGAGGTGATATTGACAATCTGTTGTATTCTGTATACTTCCACTCCTGGAACAGTTTAACCCTAAGCAAACTACACATTACTGAGTTTATTTAGAACCCAATCCTCTTGTGTATTTCTTTGACAGATTCAAGATCTTTTATTAGATAATCCCCAGAGAGACCTTGAGAGGAATCTGATGAAATGCTAGAAGATAGCCAACTTTATTTAGACTTATGAGGTTTGAATCTTGAGTCAAGCATCTGACCCACGGACTTGTAGCATACCTGTCAGCAGAGATCATGGGCCAAACGTCGGACACAAGGTAAACAGAATGAACCAAAAGAATTCCGCCTCGAGCTAGTAGCTTGCAAATTAAATCTAAATTTGTAGCCCACCAATTAATGCTGAGACAGAGTGTGAACTTTCTTTTCTTAGTACCTCAAGCTTACTCACAGATTCCCATACAGAGTCCTTACTTTGACCCCGATGGACCTTATGCTGTGCTGCTCTCAGGCACCAGAATAAACCAAATTAATCTATTTATTGTTGAAATGGGTGAAGTATGTTAGACTATGTTTTGAGCTAAATGCTCACAATGTCAATGTTGACTTGTGTTGTTTGGCAGGTATAATATTTACCAGGTCCACTATCTTAATATAGATTTTTCACCTGCAAATGTGGTTGCTAGTGCAAGAGTTGAGGCCAATTTATATCCTAATACAATCTGTATACCGGTAGCAAACAACATTGTTTGACCTCAGACTCTTGAATTAGATAGGAAACCCCCCCTCCAGACATGGACATCCCTATAGCTATGCTACAAGGGCAACTGCACCCAAAAATAAAATTATGAGATAGCTTGTGTTGTCCAACAAACAGACCAAAAACCAAAGATCTGCAGTTTGCAAATACATAGAACAAGAATCTGGCAAATGTTTTAAGTAGTTTAAGGTTGTAGTACAAATACTGGTGATATGTAAAGTCTTGCAAACAAATGTCTGTTGTTTTACTGGTGTGCAAGCAGGTAACAATCCTGCAGAAGGAAAACATGTAACAGCATTACCATACCTTTGCCTTCACATGTCAACAACACACGGAAATGAAACTATTTTAACCAGACAGTGTGTTGTTTGCACCAATACACATCCCTGATAAGCTACTGAAAAGACAACCTGTGACAGTTCACCTTCTTGTCAGCTTGTCACTCCTCTGGTCCAGAACTGGTCTCGCTTCTCATCTGGTCATCGGCTCCCCCACCTCCTCTCCCTGCCTCTTATTTTCAGTCCTTCGCTCAGGCTCTGCTCTCTTTTTCAATCCCTTGTCTCTCCCCTTCTTTCTCACCTTGGGTATCACGCTGTCTCTTCAGCTTCTTGTTCACTTTCCAATCCACACCGCACACATATGATTTTAATTCCCCGCTGTGCCTCTCCTGGCCTCTGACAGCGCACCGACACCCACCCATATCCCAGTAGGAGAGGCTGACAGTTAAAGAGGAGATAACTAGAGAGGGAAGGAGGGAGAGCACTTTTTTTCTATAATGTTATTATCATCCACCCATCTCAGCTGGTGATCTGCAGACATTGTCATGATGTGACATCAAATGAGAGCCAGAACAAAATTAGTGGGTATGCACAAATAGTTACAGGTAGATAGGACCCTCTCTGTATCCATGTATTAAATACCATGTCATTAGATTTAATAGTTTTGTGAAATGGCAGTACAACCGTGTTGTCAATGTTTAAATTGAGATAGTGCAGCTAGAGTCTTCAAAATTCGCATGTAGCTGTTGGGTAGCAACTGTTGTATTACGTGTGTTTTTAGTGGCTTCTTTTACAGGCAGTAAACTAATGAGGTTTGCAAATACAGCGTTTGGTAACTCTAAATCTACTGTCTTTACCCCAACTCTCTGGTGCTGTTTCCTTCATTTGCCTTATATTATTGTAAATGCAAGAAACACTGCGAATAGGAAGTTTTTATTGCAACAGCTTGTTTGCAAGGTTTTTCATATTTGAATCTAAAAGGTAATTATGGTGCAATATAGTCTCAGGTTCATAATTTGGACTGTATAAAATATACACCAAAAACACGACACCACCTGCCTAATATTGTGTCTTGATCTGCCAAAAAGCTCTGAGCTGTTGAAGTTTGAACGTTGCAAAAGAAAAGGTCTTCTGTGGTATCAACACATTAGCAACAGGGCCTTTAAGTTCTGGAAGTTGTGGGGTTGGACCTTAATGGATCAGATTTGTTTTTTTCAGCACATCCCTTAGATGCTAGATCAGATTGAATTATTGGAAATTTGGAGGCCAAATCAACACCTTGAATTCTTTGTCTGTTGCTCAAACTATTCCTGAACAATGTTTGCAGTGTTGCAGCGAGCATTATCCTGCGGAAACAGGCCATTCGCATGAGAGAATACCGCTGCCGTGAAGGGGTATACCTGGTCTGCAACAGTGTCAAGGCAATCCATGGTTTACCAAGCAACCGAACATTGCCTTAGATCCCCATGTGTATCTGTGAGCTTTGGGTGCCCATTACTTTGTCCTATTTCACTGGTTGTCCTTCCTCTGACCACTTTTGGCAGGTATTAACCACTACATATTGGAAACACCCCACAAGATATGCCACTTAGGATATTCTCTGACCGAGTCATCTAGCCGTCATAATTAGCTCCTTTTGCAAGTGTCTGAAATCCTTAAATTCCCTGATTTTGCCTGCTTCCAACACATTAACTTCAAGAACTGACTGGTGACATTGAAATGAGGTAGTCAATGTTCTTCTCTTCACCTGTCAGTGGTTTTAATGTTGTGGCTGATATGATGATGATGATAATAGATGGAGCAAGGGGATGTTGCTCCAATAAAGTCTCAAACACGCATTTTAAACATGCTAATAGTTTAACCAGATTATATAATAAAGCTGATGCCAAGTACACCTGAAAGGATAGTAGGCTATCAGTATCTCATTTGCCTGAAAACAGCTATGAATGAAGGATAAAGTTCAATTTATTATGGAAAGTTTGCATAATAATGTCACAGTTCACCTTTGTTTTCTCTTCCACATAAGTTTGGCTAACTTGGGGATATTATTTAATCCTCATTTGATCATTTGACATGTTGTATTTTGCCCCGTCTTACTTATTTTTAGAAATGCTGTTGCATTCCCATTGCTTTGGGAAGTTTACCAAGATATAAAATAATAAAATGTAGAAGACATCAATGCATGCTGCTGCCTCTACCTTCAGAAAAATGCAAAACATAGTCTGTGTAGATTATTGCCAAGATTGCCTCATCGTTCAAGAGTGTGTACATACACAAAGAAGCCACAACAATTAAAAAATTGACCCATCTAAATAATGTGCTCCGGCTTTTTACTTAAACTGCTCAGAAATGAGCCCAAAACATTGACTTATCTTCCAAATTTTTCAGATGGTAAAGAAATGGAGCATTCATGACAAATAAAGTAGCAGGGATCTACACAATATTATCCAGATGGTTTTAATGTTTTTGTTAGTCTGTATAATAATATATGAATAACAACATATTAATTGTACAGTTTCATCACATACATGTATTTAGATACACTACAACCTTTGTGTACGAGACATAAAATTAGAGAAAATCTTGATGTAAGGTTTGGAAAATACATTGAGGTTTTTAATTAACAAAGGGGAAATTCCTTTTAGATTAAGTTTGTCATTGGCTTTGCAACACCGCCTCAGGAAAGAAACATAAAAAGCCTACCTATCAGACTGCCGGTTTACATTCAGCACAGGCTCGACACTGCAGACTTCAGAAAGCAAGACACCCTGCTTCAGATGAAACTGCTCAAAGGGCTCTCAGTACTTCTGTGTTGTAATCATTATTCAAGCCACCTTGATTTCATTTTCCACCAACTTTATTAAAGCAGCAAAGAGCAGTGGCTGCCAGAGATATTATTCCACAGCTCCATTTGCATAAAAAGCAACAGGGTGCCATATGGGTCTCGGCAGAGCTCGCTTGCATATTTCTGATGTTAAAAGCGAAGGTATGGAATCCTGCAAGTAATTCCCTCTCCTACATGGACGCAGGTGTTAATTAGATAGAGCTTGCATGAATTATAGTATAGCAGCATCATTGTTGAGTTGCGCCATTTGGGTAGTGCTTGCTTGCTAGTTTGGCAGAAAACTGTGCAATATTCATGACCCTTTTTAAAAAAAAATCCTCTTGATATGTGAGAATGTAAAGAAAATGTGTCATTTGAAGGATTGCTGCTCTCCCACTCTCACCACTGTCCTTGATCAAATGGAACTTTTACTTGGAGGTGTCACCGTAATTAGTGTCTCTGCAAGTGTTGGGAGGAAAGAGGCTGCGGAGGGAGTAGGCGGATGAATGCGTGTGGGGATGAATGTCAGATTCTTTCTTTTCTGGTTTTTTTTTTTTTTTTTTACTTCGCTTGCATGTCGTGAAGTGCAGATCTCATCTTTCAGAAGTGTAAACCATCCAGGAAAATTTAAAGTAAAACTTTGAACCCACCTTACAGGTTGCCTAAAACCAAAAAGTCATTCAGATGTTGTGTTGACAAGTTATACTTGAGGAACATACTTTTAGAAATGTGTGTACTTTGCCCGAGGGAACGACCAATTATTGGCCTGACCGATTATTGTGGTCGATATTTGACGTTTTGGATATCAGTAAATTATGGGCTGATTATTGATAAATTAAGGTCTGATCCTCTGTCTCTCTGTCGTCACTCTGTAGTCTCAGAAATGTCTCTCAAACAGCAAAAACTGAACATGAAACACAAGCCATTGCCACAAACCAGGAAATTTGCTTCTCCCACAATGGCTAAGGCTATGCTAACAGCTAGCGGCTAAGTTAGAAGGTAGCCACAGATTAAACTAAAACAGTCAGGAAAAAAACTATTAAAAATGCTTTAATATATGGAACTTAGTGGAAAATAAAAGTCATAGAACAGTGAAAGATTAAGAAAACAGAAGAACAACAGATGTAACTGCAGGAGACAAACTGATCAATCTCATACAAATTTAATCACTCCTGTTTCTACTTTACATATTCAGTATTAATGAAGAAACTTCGGTATAAATGACAAGTTCCTGCCATCACATCCTGGGAAACATTACATTGAATGTACACAACAGTTCAAAAGTTTAGGGTCACCCAGACAATTTCATGTTTTCCATTAAAGTCCCACTTTTATCCATGTGCTAACATAACTGCACAAGGGTTTTCTAATCATCAATGAGCCTTTCAACACCATTAGCTAACACAATGTAGCATTAGAACACAGGAGTGATGGTTGCTGGAAATGTTCCTCTGTACCTCTATGGAGATATTCCATTAAAAATCAGCTGTTTCCAGCTACAATAGTCATTTACCACATTAACAATGTCTACACTGGATTTATCATTCATTTAATGTTATCTTCATTGAAAAAATACATTTTTTTGTTTTGAAAATAGGGACATTTCTAAGTGACCCCAAACTTTTGAACGGTAGTGTATATTGGTTCCAATTATCGGTTATTGGCCTTTCTTGATTACCAATAATCACCCTGACAAACTCATATTGGTCTATCCCCACTCTGCCCACTCCCACGTTTAGAGCTAATGACAAAATCCATATCAAACCCTCAAATTAAACACTCTCTGGCAACTTTAATATTGCCCTTTATTCACCTCAAACTAGATGCAACTGAACCAATAATCCCAGAAAAAACTGGGTCATTATAACAGGATATAACTAGAAAGGAAGTATATGAATAAGAAATTAGCAGCTCAGCAGGTAATAAACATGACACAATAGATAATTTAATCACTACAATATGTCAAATGGAGCTGCCTGAATGATACTGTAGGGGAAAAAAAGCTTTGATGTTCCTGTTTACTCAGTACAGAAAACCCAGAGGGGAATAAAAAGACTCAAAAATGCTACCTGAAACGTGACACAAACATGCGGTGATTTCCATCCGTGAGTGATGCATCATAATGTACAATTCTGCACCAGATCAAAGGACAACTCAACTATTCACACCTTCGCTGATTTCTCTTGACAAGTCACCCACCTCCCTCTTCTTCTTCTTCTGTCTTTCGTGTATTCTTCAACTTTCTCTTTTTCACAAACTTTTCATATGCTGAGTAGAAACAGGCATCTGAAAAGACGCTTTAACAACTGTGGAGTTGAAAGTCCTGCCCTCCTCCTCCTCCCTCTGCCTGCCTGCCTTCACCGACAGCCGTTTTCAAAACCAAAATTGGGAATCCTCTCCCTTCTCTCTACATTCATTTTCACTTTTTTCCCCCTCACTGAACATCTACAAATCATTTGGGGGAGAGGATAAAGGCATGCATGCGGGGAGATGAATGGTTTAATTTAGATTCAAATTGCATAAAGTGGGCTAATCGGAATAGCTGACAAAAGCTCTATGACGGAGAAGTGATAACCTGCAGGCTGCTTCCTTATTGCGGGAGATGGGAGTGAAGTGCTGGGCTGGTTTACAGGTCTAATTGCATGACTCAGTGTAGGGAGTGGGAGACCGACATGGGAGGAAAAAATTCCTGTGGGATTTAACACTTAATGACAGTTACTTTGCATGATAAGTCAGAACTCTGAGCGTTCATTTTCGTACTTTTAAAAAGTCAGTTTTTCATGGATAAGCTTGCTTTTTCTTGCCTTTTTAAAATACTTTTCTCACCTGTCTCTTTCAAGGTTTGTGTCTGATTGCTGAACAGTGTCTTCTATATGCATCTGCTGCTTTTGTCTGCGTTCTGGACTTTACTCTGGTACTAGTCTGTCGCACATCTTTTCACATTTTCATTTTACTGAGTCTGTTGCTTGTCTTTCTAGCTCAGTTTCAAACATCTCCGTGGCCTGTCCTTCACTGTCTCAACGGCTTACAGGATGTGTCTGCGCATCACTCAGACATCACTTTATAGACTTGTGAATCTGATAATGTCCAACGTCAGGCCACGATTTTCTCCTGTCAGGTTAAATAGATTTTTTTTTTTGTGCAGGAATTTCTGTATGTGTGCACACCTGAGGTTAACTGTGCGTAGTTACATGCCTGCTTTGCCTCCTGGGGTCTGTTTCATGAAGCAAGTTCAAATAAAACCCATTGGAACGAGATTAACATTACAAAGGGATGTGGGGGAATCACATATTCACTGCGCTCCTCATTCCAGATGACATTTTAACCATTGTGAAATTGCAGGATGTGGTCTGTAATGGGGATAGATGTTCTGCAGAAAAAAGAAAGCCAAAGGTCTCCTCCAGGGGGGTTTGGGGGAGGCAGGTGGATACAAGGGGCAATTGAAGAGGATGCAAAAAATTTGAATTCCATTCCTTTACTGAAGTCTGAACACAGACATGAAACTCATATTGATATCATTCAGCGTTACTTCCACTTCCCGGGGACATCATTATCTCCCAAGTTCACTGTGAATAAATGCCTGTAAATCCGCTTAGAAATCTTTGAAATTAGGCTCCTGAACCTGCCAGAGAATTGTCAATTTTAAGTTTTCTCTGAGTTTTCCCGCCGTACTTCTCTGTGCTGCTGATAGTTAATTTGGCATAATTTAATAGTGTTAACTTGCCAAAATATGATTTAATACAGTCTAAAAAATCCTGTCTCAAAGGAGAATACTAGTACCTACTGTCAGAGCGACTGATGGTTTTTATTACTTCTCATTGGCTTCCAAGTAGAACTATATATTGGCATTTTTGGCTTTGTGTTCTTATTTTACACAAATTTCAGCTTGAAGTTGAAGGAAATACAAATTCACGCTTTCCTGACGGTTTTTAAAAATTGTAGGTAAATGCAGCTCTAATTATTTCAATGTAAAATTGCCATATATACACACACACTCCAAGAGACAGTAAAATCACTGACCAGCACAATTTTAAAATCACCCCTAGAGGAACAAAACCAGTCTGAATTGGCCTTTTGTTTGTACTTTCTTTGGTTTACCTGCTTTGACTGAACCTAACATTGGCGTTTCTGAATCTGGGTGTATTCCGATGAAACTGTTCATATAAAGGAGAAGAGAGTTCTTATTTACAAGCCACATAATTAAAACCACAGGTGAAATGCTTAATGTGATGTGAGATGGAAAGGGAGAAATATCACCCTTGTACCAACAGGAGAACACAAAGACTATTGGGGTGATATTTTCATAAAATACAGCAACATAGCTTGAATGGAATAAGACATTGTGAAAACACATGGAATAGTATCCAAACATTAACTTAGTCTGAACAAAATTACGTTATAATGCAACCAAATTCTCAATTACGTTCTCAGAAAAACTTAATGTCACTCTGAAAAGAATGTATTTTCGCCACGAAGTCTGTAAATCAGGTAAGAGGGTTGGATAGAGTCATGGGTCGTAGACTAGACCTTCATACATGTGGGATCGTACTACTTGGATTGAATTGTCACGTGTTTATTTGTGGTAGTCATGTCCTGTTTAGTTAGACTGAGGCATAAAAACTAGGTTAGGTTTAGGAAAATATTGCAGTTTGGTAGAAGTTTTCACAAAGATGCAATGCCTATATAAAATATTCACCTCTTTTGGAAGTTTTTCCCTTTTCTTGTTAACATTGAATCATGGTCAATTTAATTTTGCTTTTTGGACAAGGCTTTATTTAAAAAAGAAAACTTTTTCATGTCAAAGTAAGAACAGATTTCTGGTAAATAATATCAATTATTTCAATGTATATAAGGTTAAAATAAGGATGGCATAAGTATTCACCTAATCACACCGAATCACAAGTGATTCGAGTAATTCATCACAGGTGCAACCAATTGGTGCTCAAAGTCACACTATTGGTAAAATGGCGATCATGAAGTGATTGTAGTATAAAGACACCTGTATCTAGAAGGTCCAGTCACTGGAGAATCAGTACTACTAGTGTTTACAGCAACATGTGAACAAAACAACAGTCCAAGCAAATTCGTGAAAAGATTTTTGAGAAGCAAAAGTCATGGATGATAGGGATGGAAACAAGAAAGTTGTGGCGTGACTGAATATCTCTTGGAGAAAGGTTACATCCATCATTAGGAAACGTCAGGAATATGGTGTAAATCTGCCGAGAGCTGGGCTTGCACTTTCAACAGTCTATTTTCCACCAAGTCATAAAGCTGGTGAAGAACAGCCAATAGTTGTTATATGAACAGTCTCTCCTGTCTCAGCTGCTGAAGCTTGAAACTCGCTTAGAAGACTCATAGGTGTCTTGGTGGCCAACCTCACTGGCATCTTTCTTACACAGTCATTTAGTTTTTGCCTGCTTTACGCAGATTCATGCATGTGTCATATTCCTTCCATTTCTTAATGGTGGATTTAAATTTACTCCAAGGGATATTCTTTGACTTGGAAATATTCTTGCATCTATCTCCTGAATTATGCTGTTCAAAAACCTTTTCATGGCAATAAAAAAAATATCTTGATTTGAAACGTTTCTGGGACAAACCTAGTCTGGCGGAAAGCGTGTTTTCTTCAAAAATGTACTTGAGAATGCAGTTTAGTTGTGTAGGAATGTGATTTTGGGGGACTGGGTTGCCAAATATTCAAAGGCAATGCTGGCAAGGCAGTACATAAGTGTGAGAATGATGGTGAGTATTTAAGGTAAAATTTCTTCAGGAGTAAAACTTGTTTTCTTTTTAACTCGTGACGACTGAAGAAAGTTAGAACTAGAAGAGAGGAAACGGGAGAAGGAAAGTAGTTAATTGCTGATGAGGTCTATCTGACTGCATTTTTGCATTTATAATTTACTGAGGGGGTAATTAACAGCATGCAGATTATTTTTCTAATGAGGGACAATGGAGGGTATAGCCTGCTTTTATTTCCAATTATCCCCACAAAGTCACCTCACGTTATCCTGAGCTGCAGTGACGAAACACATCAGGATGTCTTTACGAACGCTGGCGGAATGATGACTCAATTTTTCTGAGTGTGAATGTGGACTCTTCCCCTGAAGTTAACCTCTGGAGCAGGGTATCTGTGCATCATGTGTTCCCATGTCAACCACATCCCGACACCTGAGTAAATCCCCAGGACAGCCGGATAATCCACTAATCTCGCTTTGTGGTACAGGCCCGTGACTTCACCACCGTTCTTGTTCCGAGTCCAAAAAGATAATCAACAAATAAGCAGCTGGAATAGCCTGTGAGTCACTTGAGATATTTTTCCATTAAGTTACATATTTTTTTTCTTATAATGAGTCCGAGCTGTGTAGGTTGTGTTGCTTGGTTCAGCGAGTTCACAGTCACCTCACTGTCACCTGAGTATCTGCATACTTAAAGGTGGCATCTCACTGAATTGCACAGAAGTTTCATGAGAACTAACTCCATGACAAGCCGACGAAGACAAATTGCTCCACAAGCTCAATTATCCAAAACTTAATTCTGAAACTCAATTCTGAAATGACACCACAAATACAGTCAAGATGACAAACACAAGCCAGTGATTATGGGAAATTATCGGTGACTCGCGATTTGACACAAAATACTCATTTAAAACATGTTTTTCAAGGAGGTTACAAGTTTCTGTTGAAATGCAGGGATACAACTGCAGACAGCTGTTACGTGTCATGTGATACAACCCACTCACAGTTCATTAAGCCTCGATATCATCACTCCTGTCACAAAATTAGGTTAAAATGTTTGTACAGGTTTCATATCCTCAGCTGCATATTTTCACAATACTTGAAACCAGTAGGCAATTTAAAGGGCTTCACCACTGTGTTAAAGTGACAACTTTCTGCCATTCTGTCACTTTCCACACAAAAATACCTGAGCAAGTAATGTATCAAAGGAGGTTTTCATGTCCAATTATTTTCTTTTATTCTTTGTGTCGTCTTGTGTAATCTTCTGTCCGGCCATCCTGCATGCTTTTCTCATCCTGTCAGCAGGTTGTTTTCTTCCTGGCCTGATGCCTGTAGCTTTGTAGTCATCCTATGAACACGACACTCAGCTTTGCACAACATATCATGATCCCTTAATCCCATAATTACACCGTTTTAGTGCACCGTACTTAATTTGGCTTAGTGCGCTATCACACTTAGAGTTCGTTTTGTGTGGCTGTGCAGCAAAATTACAAGTTTATGGGAGTTATTCAGCAGGTAATTGGAGTCCTGCCAAGTTAGAGTATTTGTGGTGAAGATAATCAAAACAAAGGAGCTCCAAATGTTCATGTACAACGAAAAAATTACAGTATAAAAGTACTCACCTCCCTCGGACGTTTTCCCCTTGAATTTCTTTTCAACATTGAATAATGGTCAATTTGAAGAGGCTTTATTTAAATGAGAATTTACAAAAAAGACTCTTTCATGTCAAAGTGAAAACTGATTTCTACAAAGTAATATGTAATTATGATAATTATGTAAACATTTTAAATAAGTGATTGCATAGATATTCACAGAATTAAAAAAAACATACTTTCATGTCATTCTGAAAATAGATTTCTACAACATAATGTGAGTTAGATTAAAAATATAAAATGTAAATAAGTGCATAAATGTTTACAGAATTCACAAAAGACTCTTCCATATTAAAGTGACAACAGATTTCTGCAATGTAAAGTCAATTATTTAAAAATATAAAACATAAAATAAGTGATTGCATAAATATTTGTCACAATTTAGGAAAAAAGACTCTTTCATGTCAAAGTGAAAACAGATTTCTGCAATGTACTGTCAATTATTTAAAAATAGAAAATGCTAAATTAGTGATTGCATGAATATTTGCAGAATTTCGAACAAAAGACTCGTCTCAAAGTGAAAACATATTTCTACAACACAATATCAATGATATAAAAAATATAGAACATTTTACAAGTGAGTGCATAAATGTTTGGAGAATGAACAAAAAAAGACTCTTGCCTGTCAAAGCAACAACGGAATTCTGCAAAGTAATGTTAATTTCTCAAAAATCTAAAACGTAAAATAGGCGATTGCATAAATATCCGCACAATTTACAATAAAGACTCTTTCATGTCAAAGTGAAAACAGACAACTATTAAAAATTAAATCATGTAAAATAAGTGACTACATAAGTATTTGCTCACTTTAAAATAACTCACCAAATTTAACATGGGTTCTGTGAGTTCTTGTAAAGGCCAAATTATATTGACCATAATTCAGTTGTACTCCTGAGATAATCCTAAACTCTTATCATCAGTCTGTGCTCTCAGTACCTTAATTTACTCTTTCTTTTCTTGACACACTTTTCTCACTTTCTCTTTCCTTATATTGTCCACCTGATTGAATTTCATACCTTTCCAGGAGCTGGTGTGAACTTGTTGCATTCGGTGGTGGGGTATGTAGCATGTGTAGGTGGAGACAATAATAATAATGGTTACTGGTGGGAGCAGAGAGAGTTTTTTTTTCCACAACAAAAGCAGTCACACTGTTTACTCAAAACGCAGCAAGTCTTTGCAGCTGAATTCCATTATATTCTATGTATATGGAGTATTCTGGGTGGAGAAAGTGGTCGTCTCTCCGTAACATTTGCACCTTGACTGACTGACTGGTCGGATGCTATTCACAGTGATATCTCCATCTCACCATTTTTTCTTTTCTTGTCTTGTTTCCCTTAGAGCCAAGAAGAAGACCAAGCCCTTGAACCTTAAGATCCACAGCAGTGTGGGCAGCTGTGAGAATCTGCCCACGCAGCGCTCACCCCTCCACACCGAACGTTCTCTGCGATCCTTCTTCTTCCCCTCCTTCATCCCTTCGACACCTCCCGTCCATGCTGAAACACCCTCTGCAAGTGAGTGAACTCATCTTTTGTTAATTGGCTCGCACTCGGGCTTTTATGAAATGAGAATTTTTTAATGCCTTTAATATATCCCGTTCATATTCCTGTCCTCTCCTGACATCTGCTTATTTAGTTCGCCGGTGATGTTTTATTTTAGGGATGCCATTCTCCTCTCTCAGCCAGGTCAAGTCACAAAGTCTAGTTCACTCTGGTGTTTACAACTGCACTTTTATAACCAAAAATTAGTCTTTATTGCATCGTGGTAGATAAAATAGTCTGATCTTGTGCATTGCATGTGAATATTTTTTCTTAATTTTGTCCAAAAATCAACCGCTTTGCGCTTTCTTGTGTCAGTTTGCCTTGACATCTGGGCAAACCATTATTGCTCTTACAGCCGTAACTCTTTCCATTAAAAAATACTTAAGTGCAGCTCTGTTGGTAAATGCAGCGAATGAATAATCAGACCTTGCCATAACGACCGGAGGTGGTGTATTGCTGCACATCAGCAGCCTTATTGGCTGATACATTATTGGCATAATGCGGAAGCCATTAGATTTAGGAGGAGATGGGGAACGGCAGAGAAACAGAAAGTAATGGAAGTCTAGTCAATGAAAGGAGTGATGAATGGTCGTCACCTAGTGTCGGGAATAGTCACAGACCGCCACTAACCGGTATGCGGGGCACAGCGGTGCATATTGGGCGGTGGAAGCATGACATAGA
This sequence comes from Amphiprion ocellaris, assembly GCF_022539595.1. Taxonomy (NCBI): domain Eukaryota; kingdom Metazoa; phylum Chordata; class Actinopteri; family Pomacentridae; genus Amphiprion; species Amphiprion ocellaris. The sequence continues at coordinate 36,388,081 of NC_072771.1, forward strand.
ATAATCAGTCACTCTGTATGCATGAGAGGACAGAGACACAAAGATCCGCAAAAGGCCGAGATGACGAGAACCGATGCTGATATACAAATGGGTGGCAAATTAAAAGGAAAACCCAGCATAAATGTGTCTTATGTGCCATTAGAGCTGCTTAAGTGTGCTATCAAACCTGTTGGTCCAAAAGCACCCGAAGGTATTCAGTTAAGTTGAGGTCCAATGACTGTGAAGGCCTCAGTGTGTGATTTGCATCATTTTCATACTCATTAAACCATTTAGTGACCCCTGGAAGCGACTCCATCAGGACTGAAACATTTCATTGGTGGATAAAGGTGACCTATCAGAACAAATGCAGCGTAGCAGAACCACTGAATCCCCTCACTCCCGGGGTCAGTGGTTCAGGTTTTTCCTTAAATTTGTCGCTTGCCTCAATGTAAATTTGTTAGTATAACAAACTTGCTTATGTGGTACAAGTACACATTTGTAATGTTCCGCCCATCCCATCGTGAAGAGACCTTTTGTTTTCCAATAAGGTACTTTTTTAAAGAGGGTTAATACTATTAAATCTGTCGTTATTAAATATCATAAGTACTTTATTAATCCTTCTAAGCTTGATAAGCCATTAACAAGGACATATCCTGTTCTAGGTTGTAAAACATCTGTGATTGATGTTTACCCTCCATTATACCATCTTCTATTAACAAATAATCAATATATAAATGTTTGCAATTCCAGAGGGATTACTGTAAAAAAAAAAAAACAACAGTTTATCATTAATGCATTAATATTTATAAAGCCGATTACTTGCAATCTGCTTTTGTTGGCTCAATTGAAAGTGACAAACTTCTGGTTTTGTAATTATGTATTTTTCATTAACATTTACAGCTGCATGTTCTGGCTTGTAACTGCTGCTACTGCTCTGCAAATCATTTTAAGTGAATTAAACTGAGAAACATAAGTTTTCTGCTGCCTTAAAATGTGAGTTAGTCACACTGCAGTTGATTTATTAGACAGTTTATGAGTTGTGAAAGTGTAAAATTAGCATAGTTAATCTGACTAAACTTGAGGAAACAAGTTGGCTAAACTCAAAATATTAAATTGAATCAACTAGCCAGATAAATAATTTTACAATGAATTTCTTACACAAAGTTACTTTTGTAATGTTGAATACAACCTTTTAGATTTTTTCCCCTATGGTTGCTCTTTATCCTGCCAAGATGAAGAGTATATTTGTGCAGAGGTGATTATATTCCACCATATAAAGGCGTATTGTGCTTCTCAGTGTGTTCTCTGACATTCATCCCCAATAGGAAGCCATGGTTCCAAACTTAATGTGTGTAAATAATTGCTGGCTGTCAGACTTTGGCATCGATCTTTTAAAAACTGCCACAGGATTTGTTTGCTCTGCCTGATTTTGTATTACTTTGAAAAGGGAATTCAAACCTGCTTTTCCAGGTAAGAGTTATCCTTAGTCGTCCAATTATCGGTGCTCTCAGCTGTCCAAACAAACGCTGCCGCTGTCAGTCAAACAGTCATGCTGATGTCACCACCGTTAGCGAGATGGAGAGGTGCGTAGCCACATTTAACTTGACATTTCGATGAAAGTCACGTATCGTTGCTTATTCTTTAACTAAAGTCGTGTTCACTCTTTTGGCTGGTTTCAAATGTCAAAGTATTGAAACGCTGTGGCTCGGCGCTGCAGGTTCATATAAAGTGTGTTATTCTGACGAGATGGCTCATAGTTGTCCTGATAAACACACAGCTTCATGCATCGACAGACATCAGCAGGTAAAACTAAGTTTCACCTTGAAGAGAATTGTGTAGATTTCTGAATCCGATTACTTTTTTTTTTAAGTAGCTTGTTTTCTCGTTGCTGTTTTTGTTTCAAAGACTGAACCACAGGGCAAACATAAGTAAGGAAGCGAGTCCTTATTAACTACAGGGAATATGAAGCGGTGTCAGATGAGTGTCAGCGCTTTTGCTGGCGTGTTTACCTGCCAGTTCAACCCAATCTCTTAGAAGTTGGCAGAAATGTGCTTTGAAGGCACATAATGCCACTTGGATTATGTTTTTATCAGCATAATGAGGAGTTTTTTACAAGTCAGATGGTGCTGATAACTGAAAATACCAGTAAGATGTTTACTGACTGCTTATTTCATTAAATCTCTGCCACAGCAAACAACAAAAAAAACCCAACTGTTTGTAATGCTCGTGTTAGTTATTAAACTGTTAATCTTACAATCGCAGCACTTGGTTAATGTTAGGTGTTGCCTTTGTGCAGAAAATGTCTGCAAGCATCTTGAAACACAGCACAGCCCGAGTTTGCTTCATTAACCCTCTAAAACTCAAGCAGTTTTTTGAGTTTCCTGTCACATTTTTACTCACTGTGGGCTCATTTTTCATGGCAATATAATTTCCTACACCTCTATGGAAATAGCACAACCATTGCTAGAAGTGGAGACAACTCAAAGATGTCTTCTGCACAGTATAACACATTTATAATGCCATAAGTCAAAATATATAAAGCAAAAGGCATATTTAAAAAATTTATTTGATTAGTTATTTTAGAAATAAATGCGGAAAAAAGGGCTGGATTTTTTTCCAAGTGCCCACAGATGTTATCAGTACTAGATAGATAGATAGATAGATAGATAGATAGATAGATAGATAGATAGATAGATAGATAGATAGATAGATAGATAGATAGATAGATAGATAGATAGATAGATACTTTATTAATCCCGAGGAAAAAAGATAAATAATTGTTGGCTCTACATTTTATAGATATTTTGCTTCTTACATTTTTACAACCTCGCCAAACTAGGTGTTTTTACAAATACTATGCTGCCCATAAACTCTAGAATGCTGTTTCACCATGCAAAATGTATCTTCCAACCACTTGCGGACAAGTTTTTTTTACCGTTTTTGAGCCATGCTGCATTTAGTTTATTGATAAAGTGTGTCATTTTTTTATTGCTCTCAATCTCTCTAATTTGTTTCTGTACTTGTTTCCTCTCTGCTCTGTGCAAACACAGCCTGCAGTTCAAAGAAAAAGTCAACAATTTTTTCTTTTGTGAGTTCATAATGGCTTCTCACTGGTGCTGAGGAGTGCTGATTTTATTTTATTTTTTTAACAGAATGTGAACAGTAGAAAATTATTTATTTTAGGTAAAATTTTAAATGAGACACGTAGTATAAAGTGATTTTTAATGAAATATCTTGATTTTAAGGTGAAATTTGGATAATTTTCCTCATGAAATGTTATCTATGAGATGATTATTAAAGAGCAATTATTTTCGAATTTACATTTTTCACATTTTTATTTTCTTTTAAATCAAAGATGGCATCCCTTTCAAACTTGCTGTTGGGTTTTCAGGTCCAGAGGGTTAAAAATTACCAACCTTGTAGCTCTTTTGTTGCTAAAACCTAGTCATCTTCATGGTTAAAGTCTTGTTTTTCAAACTAATGGCTTCAGTCAATGCATAAATATTATAAATCCTTTGCTTGAAAAGGAATTACATTTACCGCCTACGTAATTGGGAAAACGGTGGATGCTGACAGTATGTTGTTGCTGTCCTGTTAAGTGTTTAAAACAGCATGTTACAGGCTTTAAAAATGCAGAATTTCATTATGTTGCTGGGTTTTGGTTAATATGCATGTAATGGAATGTCCGTGTGCTACCTAATAAAATTTTTTCTTTGCACCGGAAACCTGGGAAACTAAAGTTGTCACATTTAATTGTGTGTAAAAATGTGGATGCAGCATGTAATTTAATATGCACAGCTAAGTAGGTGAGATACATGGAAGTGAATGACATGTAGATTTGAAAGATTCCATTGGATTATACCATGTTTTAAGTGAAATTCTAGGAAAATATGTTTACACGTTAACATTGGAACCATGTGTTTTGGTGTGAAAAACTGGAAATAACAGAATTTTGAGGAATTTGCAATTAAAGATTAAAATTTTTTTCAATCTTCTGCCCCCAGATACAGATAGAAAATTAAAATCTGAATGTTAAATAAATAATAATACAGACAAATAGGTTGATCTCAATGCTGAAAATAGTGATCACTGTCTTGCAGTTATTCATTATGAAGACATCTTCCATGTCACCACCTGTAAAGTTATTGGACTACAAACTGAAAACCCGCTGAGCTGCATTGTCCGAGTTAACAGAGTCTGCTGGAGGCGACAACACAGATATGCTCCTTACGCAGACGGAGCGTTTTTAGGAGTTAGAAGAAGAACGCTTTGTTTTTTTTTATCCTGCTGTACTAGAAAGCTTTATTAGACACAGTGGGGATCACAGCTTGGTTTGGAACTGGCCTGTATAACCACAATCCAAAATAATCGGTCCGCTGTGGACATCTCTGAAGGTTGAAGGAGTCGTACAACTTCATGCTCCCCTTCAGGCTTTCTGGGAGGAGTTGTGGGACCTCAGAAATATCACCTGTGATTTCTCCCTTTAATGTGAGCTCCTTCCTTCGGGCGCGTTTTGCAGTTTTCCCAAATGCAGGTTTGACTGTTAGAAATGTTTCTGCTGGTGTCGATTACAGTAAGTGCTGAGGGTGACATGCAAGCTGTGTGTGTTTGTCTATGGGCTTGTGTGGATTTCTTTTTATATTAGTGCATTTCTACACAGTAGTTGATGTGTCAGTGTCTGCCAGACTGTTTCTTTTTACTACAGCACCATTGAGGTTAGAAGAAAATGTCTGTGGTGGGAAAAATAAAGATTACCTCTGTCTGTGTTCAGTGTATTTACACTTTTACAAAACGTTGAAAGCTGTTTTTATCATCATAGCTTTAACATTTAACCTAAACTGTATAAGCTGTAATATTTTGATCTCAAAAAGCTGATAGTGATTTTTTCTTTACATATTTTAAACCTCTGAGGCCCAAAACCATTCGGCAGGTTTGAAAGGCATATTATCTTTAGAAAAAATCATAAAAATGACGCCGTTCATCAGAGCTAGAAATTGTAAAAACAGAGAAAAGACCATTTGATTTTCAATTTTCCAACAGTTCTTTTAGTGATCATCTGTGATGTCCTGTTCCATTTTAAAACTCAACCAAATCTATGTGTAAAATGATTATATTTCATGAAACTCCCTTAATTCACGATGGCTCATTTAAAAACAACACTAAAAATGAAGCATTTATACTAAGCAGATTCTTTAAAAAAAAAAAAAAAAAAAAAAAAAAAAACTCATCCTGACAGCCACATGACAAAAATGCTTCTTTTTTTTGGCTTAACTTGGCTGAACTGCAGGTTGTGTTTACCCAGAACAGATGGGAGACAAATATAAAAACAAATCCAAAATGTACGTAGTAAATAACTATCTATAGACCGTAGAGTCAATGTTTGTTGTGACAGTTTTGGGAGTAATTCTGGGACTTTTCAGCTTAACTGGAGGCTGTGTTTATACAGAGCAGACAGCAGAAACATATAGAATTAAATAAAAATCTAAATAGTAAAATCTAATGATATAAATAAAAAGCAATCCAAAGTTGTTTAAAACAATCCAACTGGATTTTAAGAAAGTTCCTTAAAGTCCAGTTGGATTGTTTTAAACAACTTTGGATAACCATGACCTGGATGAATTAGAAACTACACAGACAATAAAAAACAATGCAATAACAGAACTAGTAACATTAGTGGGCATTTTTTATTACACATGTTGATTTTATTTTTTCATTTAAAAAAACTAATCAAAGAAATTCAACAGATTTCCCCCCTTTTTAAAGGGTTTTATGGCATTCTAACTGTATCATGCTACACAAAAGATATTTTTAAGTTCTCTTTACTTCTAGCAATGGTTGTGCTGTTTCCATAAAGGTGCAGAACTTTATATTACAGTGAAAAATGAGCCCACAGTGACTAAAAATGCAACAGGTACCAAAAATGCCCAGAAAAAGTTCAGGAGGGTAACTCACATGTATCTGTTTATATTTAATATTTGATAATTACTTATTTATTATTTATAATGTTGCACTGTAGATGTTAAAATTGTATCGTTTGTTAAAATACAAACGAAAATATAAAGGAATATAGTTCTTCATGATACAAAACCTGAAGAATGAAATGCCCGATAACTCATCGTACTCGGTTGTAAATAACCCTGTACATAGGATGTTTTCTCAGTTTGCCCCGAGGCTCTCCGGTTCTAATTTTAGGAACGGCTTTCTTGCGTTTGTGTGTGAACGCTTGTGTGAGCATGTGGACGAGTGTCTGCCAGCCAGACCGGTCAGCCAGGCTAAACATCCATCCCGGCTCTATGTTTGGGATTATGGTATCGCTGCCATCTCATACGTCAGGGCCCCGCAGCCAACAGCATTATCATTCATCCCTCAAGTCGTCTGAATCAAAACACGCGGAGGATCCACAAGACTGGCTGAGGTGACCAAGACCAAATGCTGTCTGCTCGGGATGAGTCAGTGCCCAGAGAACATCAGCGCTTTCCTCGGAGTTTGTTTGGCTTTCCACCTAGAGATGCTGTTTGTGATAGTCTGCTTGTGATGAGATAGATTACAAAAATAATTCAGACTACAGTAGTGTATTTTGTGCTCGGGCGCTCCATGGAACATATTCTGGAGAAAATATGCAGATAGTTATGTATTAAAAGTGCAGAAAACTGCTCAAGTTTAGTGTATATTGTAGACAAATATACTATTGTTCAAAAGTTTGGGGTCACCTTGAAATGTCCTTATTTTTGAAAGAAAATAATTTTTTTCAATGATGATAACATTAAATTAATCAGAAATACAGTTGTTAATGTGATAAATTGTCTATTGTAGCTGGAAAGGGCTGATTCTTAATGGAATATCTCCATAGGGGTACAGAGGAACATTTCCAGCAACCATCACTCCTGTGTTCTAATGCTACATTGTGTTAGCTAATGGTGTTGAAAGGCTAACTGATGATTAGAAAACCCTTGTGCAGTTATGTTAGCACAGGGATAAAAGTGTTAGTTTTCATGGAAAACATGAAATTGTCTGGGTGACCCCAAAGTTTTGAGCGGAAGTATACAGTTTGACTTTTCCACAGATGTGACTGAACCTCACATCCCATCTGAGTGAGTATATTGATCAGTTGTAGAGTCAAACTTATTGGAGTAAGAAAATCCTGATTTTAAAAAAAAAACATCAGTGCTGCAAACTAATAAGCAATCCAGTGCTTTCTGAATACATCTCAAAAAACCCTGCACATAGTAAACCTACACCAGTGATTTCCCTTCTTCACAGTGCTGCTTTCAAAGTCACTCCCTTGTTCACTCAACCACAACTGCCTGTATAATAAAAAGCCATATAGCTCACATTACAGTAAACTAAGATTCGGGACAGTTACTGTATGAGTCACTGTGTTTTCTGTCATCACTGACAAATATAGCGTGCATTCATTGCGTTCTACTTTTCCATTCCATTGTTGCAGTTTTTATGGCTGTATATTTTACATAATTTCACACTCCAATGAAACGGCAGGCCGGAAATAGACTGCATTTCAGACACAACTCCTGACTGTAGTAGAAGTAGTTTTTCGCTGCAGATATTTTTGACTTGTTGCAGCAGATGAAATACATTTTTTGTTCGCGGTGGCTCAGTTTCAGTAAGTGACCCAGACGGCGATGCCAGTGAGACGACATGCACAATATTTGGACTCTGAAACTGGCTCACCCGAACGGAATGCACTCAGTATTTATATTATTAATTATGCCTGTGCTTCTCCTGCTGTGTCATGCCAGAATGTCTGCACTGAAAAAGGTTTATTTGTACATAAAGTCCTGTACCCTGACATTATTGCCAGCATAGCTCTGATCAGCCAAAATAAGACCTGAGAGGATGTAATGTTGCCAAAAGCATGATTGCTGGTTTGAAGAGCCATTTTTACACTTTCTGTACTAAGCTTACAAAACTCATAAGGAAATTTAGCGATTTAAACTCTATTTAAAAGATGGATGAAGCCTCCCTGTCCAATAAATGAAGCTTTAAACCTGCATTCTCTCTAACAGCCAGCAGGAGGCGACTCCTCTGGTTGCAAAAACAGGATCAATTGTATAAAAGTCTAAGAGAAAATGACCGGACTTCTCCTTTGATTTGCTATCTCAGTAAAGTAAAGTTTACGGTTTCAATTGCTGGTTTTAGGACTTTTTAGATACAGCTTGATGTTCACTTTGTAAATTATGGTCTAATTTGGAGGATAATAGGCACTATCACAGTTGCTACATCCATCTTGTATATACCGTCTTATACTTTGAAGCAGACTGGAATTTGAAGCAATCCTGGCATTTACAAGATTCAACTAGGACCTGGAACAACAAGGTATAAATAGTAAGGTTGGCAGATGAGGCAAATCGTCTGGCTAATTTTTAAAGACACAGTATTTACTATTAGTCCAGCAGGAATTGTCACCACAAATGCCGTTTGGTGACGAACTTGCAGAGGTTACAGATACCCAAACAGCTAGAGTTGGTCAATCAGTGAAAACACTAAACCACGGACAGCACTGATCATTTCAGTACAATCTACTGTTTTGAAGGGAAATCTTGGGTCCATTGATTAGGATGTTACTTTGACGTGCATCACTCACCTAAATATTGTTGACCAAGCACATGACAACGAAGCTTCCTGATGGCACCGGCTTCCCCAAGCAGGACAATGTGCCCTGCTTCACCTCAAAAGCTTCTCAGAAATGGCTCAAGGAACACGACAAAGAGCTCTAGACACTGACCAGGCCTCCAAATTCCTCCAACCCCAATCTGATCAAACATCGGGATGCACCATAGCAAGTATGATCCACAAAAGCCATATCCTGCACAAAACCCAAAGGATCCACAGCCAACATCCTACTGCAAAATACCGCTAGACAACCCATTGTCTTTTTACCTAATTGGTCAGAGTGATTTTAGTGACACAAAAGGGGATCTACACACATTAAGCCGGCGGTTTTGATGTTGTGGCTGATCAGTATATACGTAGGAGCAGCAGAACATCTCAAAAACTATTTCACTTTTTGAAAGCAAACTTTACCCTATTGTTTTGTTTGTTTTCGTTTACCCTCGTGGTTCACTTGAATCACAAAACTTCAGCTTTCTGTGCTTTTGCTCTCGCTCCAGGTATTATGATAAGTCATTGTTTGTCCGATTTGAAAAGTTCTGGTGACCACACAGGCGCACATTTTCCACGGGCAGCTCACCTCCAGCGCCTTGGGCTGTTTTGAGCCCACACTGTTGGATTAGACAGACGCCTCGGCTTGTGATGGTGCCTTGTGACCACTTGGAGATCCAGTACCACCAGCCCTGGCATCCGACCAACAAACACACCTGCTGCAACACTGATGGGTGTTTTTGTGTGTGTGTGCGTAAGATGGAGAGAGAGATGGAGGCAGAGAGTGTGTGTGGGAGTCTGAGAGTGTGTGCTTGTGGATATAAATGGCTTAAATGTTCTTCACACGCTTTGTACACAACTCACTCTTTTTATTTCTACATGTGTTCCAGTGACGTCACCCACTCTCGCTAACTTCTCATAGATGCTTTGCAATTGCGTCACGGGTCTCCTAGCAACCGAATGTGGTACCACAATGGAGGTCCCTGTGAGAGTTGGCAAATAAATATTGGCTCTAAATAGCGGCTAGATTTAAAACGGGACGCGGTGAGAAATAGCTTCCCGAGGAGACAAGTCGAGATCAGCCAATCTCACCCTGTAACTTGTGTTTGTTTTGACCTCTGTTCATGGGCCACAACGGCCCTCTACAGCACATATTTGCAGTCTTTCGTTCGTGTTTTCTTCTTCACCAGAACCAGCAACTAGACTGCAAGAATTCAACTTTGCAATTACAGTTCAGACTAAAACAAAAAGCTATTAAATGATGCTATGAAAAACTATCTTAACTGAATCATCAACTGCATCATCTCAGTAAACCGAGAGTTTTTTTTTTTTTAACCTGGATTGTTCACTATTTGCACTAATAAATGTATCTTTGCAAATTAAACAGTGTGTGGGGGTCTGTTTGAACCTGTTGGATAACCTGGATTATTCCAAAAATGCGTAATCACCTTTATTTTACTTCCTTTTCCTGCAGAATTAGACCACCACTAGGGAATCTGTTTTCCATTCGGTAAAGGTTTTTGCAAGTGAGACTTAATTTACACTCTGTCTGGTGCACAGCTCTCCCATCAAACTCTCACTCCCACTAATGAAACCCTGCAGACGAGGTCATGAGCAGCAGTCAATTAAGAGGTGGACTGGTCAATAGTTACTATGTTGGTTCCGAGGGAAGTGGGGCAGGTGGTGGCAGTAATGTCACAAGTCAGAGGAGTCTTTGTAAACACTTCTGCTCATGCATCTACGCTACGCTGCTGTTGGTGTGAAAAAATCTCCCTGGTCCACGTGACAGTACAGCTAATCTACGCAAACTGGTTTCACCCTCTGAACCCAAAGCAGTTCTTTATATAACATTTCTCAGTGCAAAATAGAATCCCGCACCACTAGAAAGTAGAAAACCATGGCTAGTTAGAAGGCCACAAATCATTAAAACAGGGCAAAAATGCTGAATTTATTATGATTATTTATTGCACAAAAAGTCAGAAAAACTAGAATGAAAAACTAAATATTTTTTGTTAGCAATTCTAGGAAAAAGATTTGACACACTTCACTGCTCACATTTTTTTATTTATTTCCATACTTTTCCACTATCTACTACGTGTAAACACAGCCTGCAGTTCAGCCAAAAATTCCCTGAATTTTTGTCACATGACTGTTGGTTGCAGGTGAGTCACTAATGGCTTCACAGTTGCCATGAGGAAAGCAGAATTTTTAGTTTTTTTTTTAAAGAACCTAGCTACAGTAAATGCTTTATTTTTGGTGATTTTTTTAAACGAGACATGGTGAATTAAGGTATTTTGTTGATATGTCATGATTTGAAGCTTAGATTTGGTTAAGTTTACTGCTATTTTACATAATCTGTTTACTGCAAACAGTTCAATTTTGGTACATTTTAACTGAGACATATAGAACAAAGTAATTTCAATCAATTATCCCAATTTTAGGCTTAGATTTGGATTATTTGGTGACAGAAAAGCATATCACAGATGAGTAAGACAAGCATTAGTGCAAATTTTAAAAAACAATTTTTTTTCAGGTTTTTCAGTTTCTCAATCTGATAAATAGAATAGAAAAGATCTTTACTGTCATTGTTAAACAACACTGAAAGACAGTTTAGCAGCTCTTTGGACTGACAGCTGACAGTGTAAAAACACAAAGTCATTGCAAATAATAGAATAACGATCAAATAAAATGAAATTATGTTTGCACTGTGTACAACACGAATAAAGATAAAATTGTACTGCATAGAGTATAATAGATAAATGGTAAATAGATATAGTAGTTGGTGTAATTGTGGTGATTTTCTTAAAGTTAACATGAGTTTCAAACTTACCAATGGGTTTTGTGATTCAGACAGTTTGGTAAATTACATGTAACTAATCTTCTTTGAGCTACAGAACTTGCACTACTGAGGCATCCATCCGGTTCCATTTGGGATCTTTATCTTGCTATTTTTTCCAATTTAATATGAGAAAGCACAGCTCATGGAAGACACAGCTGAGTATTTATTTCCAATGAGACAGCAAATGTGTAATTTACTAAAACTATTAGCTGTTTGTCATCAGTGTTGTCCAGAACTTATGGACCTCTTAATATGTCTGCCGCAGGGTGTATTATGTCACCTGAAAGTCCTCTGCAGCGTCAGATTGGCCTCACCACAAAAAAAACCACAAAACCTGCTCCGCCTGTTGGTCGCTTTACTCGTCTGCATGCTCCGAGCCATTTGAGTTCTCCAACTGAGGAAGTCTCCACCGAGCCATAAGGCCTCCAGGCATCATCTGTTCTCCCATTCCTCCTCCCTCTGTCTCACTGGCACACTTTAACCGCCAGTCTTAAAAGACTCCCACCATCTATACGGCCGTGCGGAGATACTTGTTTCATCTGAGATAATTGCTATTTTTCCAGCACCGGTGATTGCCGCAGTCAGTTTATCGCAGAGAATTTTTCGTGTGTTATTTGTAAAAATGTGTGTGTGTGTGTGTGTGTGTGTGTGTGTGTGTGTGTGTGTGTGTGTGTGTGTGTGTGTGTGTGTGTGTGCGCGTGTGTTCTTGCTTGTCAAAGATGACAGCACAATATTCTGCAAAAAAAAAGGCTGATCAGCGTGTAGCTGTTGCCATGGCAACTGTGCAACCTGGCTTTGTCTCTTGTTCATCAGAAGAGTTTTTTTTTTCTCACCCAGGGATAGAAAGAAAAAAAAGCCCATTTCCAGCCTTACTTGGATTCTTGCTGCCACTCCAAATAAATACCCAGTTCAGCTGCGTACTTTCACCTCACGGAAAAGACGCGTTAAAACACACGGATGAGGAGCGATAAGTATATGGTGCGCGGCAGCCTGTAACATATCGCTCATATAACACTCATGTACAATAATGCAGCACATTGTGCAGCAGACGCCCACACGATTTTACAGTCCTGTAGACTTTTTCTGCTGCTCTGCACAGTCCACTGTATGGAAACCGTCACGCCAGACCCTTATCTGCTCAAACAGGCTTTAGCTTCTTGTTGAAGCTGCATTTCTTAGCGTTTGTCGTTTAATATTCCGGTCTTTAGCCATTGATTATCTCTTGATTGCACCGTGCCAGTTATGTGGATCGCATTCAACCGTTTGATTGAAGCTTTTATCCGAAACTGCCAAACTGCTACAATCCAAAGCATCCATTGAGCTGCGCGACCTTGATGCTTCTGATAATGAAGAGAGTAGGTGTGGGTGACAATGAGAATGATTAGAATTTATGTGTGTGATTTTTCAAGTTGTTTGTATCTTGTGTTTTCATGTTTTTGTTAATTGTCACGCGCTTCACTCCTTTCTCTTTTACCCGCAGTAAAAAAGAATTTAAAAAATTCTCCTCTATGGGGAATAGCGATGTTTAGCGCTCAGTCAATCAGCTGGAGAGGCATCTCAGTCTAACGGCAAATAAACTATATTTGGCTCTAAATAGGCTCCTAGACTCGAGTGGTCTCTTTATCTCTGCACACACATGCCCGCCCCGCTCTGTTTAACCCACACACAGACAGAAACGCATATTCCTTCGTCTTTCGGTGTAGTTACAGCTCTCGTTTTAACCCACACACACACATACGTTCTCAACCCCATGGCCTGATATGTGTCATCTGACGAGCCAGTGGAGGAGGAGGGGGAAGGAAGGCCTCAGCTTAATTAGGCTGAGGCCAATAAGAGAAGATGGAGGAGGACACTGTTGTCTGGCGCCTTGGGGCTTCTCAGTTCCTGCAGGCTCATCTATCTCAGCATGCATATGTGCACATGGAACACGCAAGTTTGTTTTTGTATGTTGTTTTTATGACATGATAAAGTGTGTGTGGTTGTGTCTATGTCTGAGCATATACACATACATGTGCTTTGATTGACCTTTAGGTTTTCTTCAGTTTTGATTTTCCTACTGGGCTGTACAAGATGCCACAGTGTTGCCTCTGGAGATGTTGAATTTGAAGTTTTAGTCAGTTTATTCTTCTATTTTCTTGTCCAAAGTGTTCAGTTTGTGTATAAATGTTCAAAACTTGTGTACATTTATTTTGACTTTATGCTTCCTGAGATGCCATTGCTACATCAAAATAGTGATAATTAAATTTTGCCATTACACCTGAGGTCTTAGTGTGTAGCAACTTCAACTTACCCAGGATCTGTTTTCTTAATCTGGCTTCTCTAAGCTGGAATTAGTTATATAATCTGTCTGAGGTTTCTGAACCAGGCTATAAGTGAGTTCAGTACCATATGTCCAGTTGCAAACATACACTATCGTTCAAAAGTTTGGGGTCACCCAGACAATTCCTTGTTTTCCATGAAAACTCCCACTTTTATCAATGTGCTAACATAACTGCACAAGGGTTTTCTAAGCATCAATTAGTCTTTCAACACCATTAGCTAACACAATGTAGCATTAGAACACAGGAGTGATGGTTGCTGGAAATGTTCCTCTGTACCCCTATGGAGATATTCCATTAAAAATCAGCTGTTTCCAGCTACAATAGTCATTTACCACATTAACGATGTCTAGACTAGATTTATGATTTTAATTTAATGTTATCTTCATTGAAAAAAAATGCTTTTCTTTCAAAAATAAGGACATTTCTGAGTGACCCCAAACTTTTGAACAGTAGTGTAGATGGTCTGGAGCTGCATATTTCTCACAAGAAGAACAAACTATAAACCTAAACCAGCATGAGGAAATTGTAAATATAATACAGGTCAAAAGCTACAGAGTCTGCTTCAAAATTGAGGAAAAAGGTGGCAAAAACAATACCAACTGTGTGTTGGTAAAATTAGCAAACTTATCAGTATCAATGCCTCATCATTAAATAGATCTGAATAAAGTTACAACCGTGTATTCCATTAAAATAACATGCTGCTTAGATGTAGCCCGTTGTTATGGTGAGCAGGAGAGTTTTAGCCCTTTTCTTATCGCTGCAACCCTAGCAGAGTTAAACCATCATGGGACTAAATATTAAAACATAATTCAAACTTCAAGGTTTTTTGCAAATCTGATGAAATTTTAATTGGTCTGTGTTTTATTATTAAACCACGATCAGGCCTGTAGAACATTGTTTTCGGTTTGTTTGCAGCCAACTGAAAAAATTCAAATGATGAAGTCCTCTCTGCTCTGAATATCCTGGGCTATATTTCATATCTAAGCTCATCAAGTAAAGCCAAAAGGCTGAGGCTGTCTTTGCAAGGAGTAGTGTTGCCATTTCCAAGAGAATTGATTCGTTAGATGGCATTTTTGTACACATGAATCTATTTTTCTCCGACACAACCTGCTTTAGCTGTGCAACGTAATGGCAAGAAATGAGAAGTGAACCATCATCGTAGTCCTTGAAACCCAAAGATAAACCTGACGTTACCTCGTTAAAACTAAATCCTGCTTCGTTAGTACAACTTTTTGTAAGAAAAATGCCACAATATGTGAGAAGTCTCTGCTTTTAGATATCTTAAAAAGCAACTGTTGAGCTTCATATTGGTGCAGATACTGCTGAGAATATTTGCAATCCTTAAAATTTTCAGTCCTGATTGATTTATTAATGCGTAGTCACCATGGTAACAGCAAGTGCAGTTTAATAGTACAACAAACTCTCACTGAGCAACAGGAGAGCAGCTGTTTTGATCGTTTACAGTGCAGCCGAGTGTTTACACAGAGAAGTTAGATGATAGTAATTCGCCGCCACACACTGATGTCATGCTGCTCGTGTCACCGGCGGTTACCACACAGCGGCAGGGGTCGGTGGAGCTGGTTGAAGGTGTGCAGCTCTGTGTACTGGATCAGTTCACTCTTCTGAAACTGTAAATGTCTTGTTTGTTCAGTAAATGGTTGCAGCCAGCGGTGGCCACCTCATGTTCATCGCCGTTTAAGTGGAACAGAAGGGATTTAATGTTCTGTTTGCTTTAGCTGCGACTTAACAGAGATCTGAACAGTAAACAGCAAAGTTGATATGAAATGGAATTGAATTGGATTGCATGCAAAGACTGTATTCTGTGAATCTGCCACCTTTCAAATACCATCAGTGTAAATACACTGAGGAGCTACTGCAGAACATGAGCACTATAAAAAGTGGGGTTTGAGTGTAGAGCAGGCATAAAACATGTAATATTCTATTATTTCTACACCTATTTTCCTCTTAATTGACTGTTAGCATTTAACTCTCATGAGTACTGATGGCAGGATCATGGAAGTCTGACAGCAACACATGCACACGATCAGTAGGAAGACAAACAACGGGGACCAGGCCGGTGACAAGTCCAGTCATCTGCCAGTCGCCAACGAGGCCAACAAGAAGCAGATGATGTCAGTTCCCCCTTATATTGAGTTATCAGGTTGATTGAGTGTAATTGAGCAATGCATCGGAGTGCGGGGAGAAGACACCGAGCCTCTGGAGAGACAAGGAGGAGGACAGGAAGGGTGTTTCAGGAACCAGGAAATGCTGTGTGGCACCAGGACCACGACATTAGCAACGTTGTCAACAGCTGGTGATTACTTACAGCCTCGCAATCAATTAATAAAACTGGCAGAGCGTCTTACCAGAAGAAAAATTAGAATCATGCTAAGATTTGTTGTCTAATTTGCTGTGATTGGAACTGCACAAGTCACCTTCAATCAAATCACTGTTAATAAATTCGAGAAAATCTGAAATTTCGTGATATACAAGAAAAAAGTGGTTATTTAAGTTTGTTTTAATTTTGCTGAAGACATTTGCAGGTATATTAGTCAGTTTTAGTCAGCAGGTAGTACTTCACAGGTTCAGTCAGTCCTAATCACAATTATACTCAGTTGGGTTTGGTCTGGTCTTGTTTTTCTGCTCTAGGTCTCATCTTTCTGTGTCAAAACGTTCAATACCTGACTGGAACGGAATCGATACAAACATGCTCAATATCCATCTATGTTATGCATAATCCACAGCAGAAGAAAAATCTTTTACCCCGGAAGAAAACTCTCCTCTGTCTCTTATCCAGTTTGTTACAGAATGTTGAATATGTGTAACACAAGGTAGAAATATGAACGGTGTCTGTAAAGCAAATCAGAGACTCAGATGGCATTAGTATAGGTGAGTTTTTATGACTTTTCTGAAAACATTTCAGATCTGGTCTGATAATCTTTGGGTGTACTTGCATCAGATTGAATCATGCATGTTGGGTTTTGGGTACGTCTATTTCAGATCTCTCGTTCATGCCAGAGTCTCTCCACCAGCATCCGCAGAGAGAGTCTAAATTAACTGAGAACCAGAAGTCCCCAATCAGGCATCAAAGGTGCTGCAGGCTTCGAATAGCAGATTAACTCTCTAGTTCAAAATGTGAACATAGGAGCTGATTATGATCTTGATCTTTTATACTGAGCATGTACAGTGGTTCTTCTTTGGTGGCTCATCTTTTGACAGCTTTAGGTGATGCATTGAGCCTCAGTTTTTGATTGTGATTAACGAAAGGTATTATTTTTTAAGTTTTTTGGAAGATGAGTTTTGTTCAGTAATGTCTTTGGGATGTGGTTAGACTTTAATTTAAGGGGTTTTCAGACATTTTCAGGCCATTAACTGTGTAGCTAAGTCTCTGGATGCCCTCCTTGAGGTGGTGCATTATAACATGGTCAAGGTAATCTTTATTATTCTACAGTCATCAGTACATAAAAAAGAACAACAACAGTAGTATGTAATTACATCTCATTAAACAAAGAAATCTGACAGTAAGATAAAATAAAACACATAGTTTTGCGTAGAAGCACGATGGTTGCAGGGACAAATGAGTCTTTCAGTCTCTTTGTCCTGCAGCTACACAGACGGAATCTGTGGCCACATGGGAGCAACTTATCCTCACCAAACAGGATGACTGTTGTCGTCTAGGACTGACGGAGACTTTTTTATGGCTTCATCTCTGTATAGTACAGACAGATTTCCCAGGTCTGTCCGAGCCATTTTACTACGTTTCCACACTTCCCTCCAACCGCTTTGTCTTCTCCTCAAAAACCAGATCAAAGAGAAAACAGATTTAATAGAACAAGAATAAAACATGTTTTATAAAGAGGCATTGACACTGAACCTTCTAAGTTTGCGATTAAAGACACTTTAAATAGGCTGGCTTCGTTTGCAACAACTTTGCTTTACTCGACTTACTTTCTTTGTGCTTGCTGAAATGGACTCATTGGATTTGTTGGGTTTTTCTGTTGAGCTTTAACCATTGTTTTTTTTTTTTTTAAATCAGATAAATTTGCATAGTATATATAATTGTAGGGTCATAGCCTTAAATTGGTGATGCTGTTTCTCTATTGGAAAGCATTTTAGGTCAGTGTTTGTTGTTATGAATGGGCTGTACTTGCCTGTAGATGTAAGAATTTGTCCATTGTGAGCATTTTTCCAGAGCAAGGCGTCATGGTATTGACCAAAGATGCGTCACAAGGTATCATAATTTCCATTGCTTTTTTTGTTTTGTTTTATTCTAATCTGCTTATCTGCTCTAGTTCAGAGTCAGAAGTTAGATATTGTAGTAATAATCAAGCTAAAGCATCTACAGCAGCAGACTTCAAAACAGTGAATGTCAAGATCATAAAACTGAAGAATAGGACCATCACTTAGACTTCAGAGTTAGTGCAGTTCTTTCTTTGGATTTCAGATTTATGAGTTTGCTTGTGGTGCTTCAGTTCTACCCAATGAGGCTTAAGTCAACCAGTCAGAATCCCTCTGCAACCAGAGGAGATCTCTCTTTGTTATCAGCAATGCTCAGGGGAGAACATCGACATTACACAATAAATTGCTTTCCAATAAAAAACACAAAAAGCGAAGGGCCGGCGAATGTGAAAATTCATCCTCAGAGCCGTAGATGATTCATTCTTTTGGGTAATATCGCAGGCTTTTCAGCTGAAACCAACCCACATCTCTTTCTCCCTTCAGCCTTTTCGAAGCGAACTTCTTCTGTCCTCTCGTATTTGGATCCATCTCACTGCACACCTCGACCACAGTTAACGCACCAAGGAAAAAACTTCTGGAAATGATTTTTTTTGTTTACTCTTAAGCCTCTCCAATCCCCAATTTAGCTTTATCTCATCTACCTACAGACACACACCTAAAGACTCAAGTGTCCCACTGCTGCCGTCTTCCTGACATTCATTTCGAGCTTAAAAGTAACATAATACTCATGAATAACTCTGCTTGAAGGCCTGCAGACAATTACTCATATTGACTCCTTTGAGAACAGTTTCTCTGATAATTGTATATTTCGATCTTCTTTCTCTCTTTGGTTTTATTTTGTTAGTTTCAAGCTGCACATTTATTGATTGAGCCGTTTTCTTAAATCACACCTGCCTGATGAAGCGATGATGATGATGTGTGTTTGTTTTTGTAAAATACATTTTTGTTCAAAAATGAGACATAACACTTATCTTAAATGAAATCTGATCTCACTGCATATTTGAAAAAAAAAAAAAAAACATGTATAAATGCCTTTATGGCTCCAGAGGGAACTGCACAAAGCCTGATACATTGCCTTATAAATTATTATTTTACCAGTTGCTGTTGTATTTAATGAATTATTTAGGCTGTAAATTTGTAAATAAAATTTAAAAAGGCACATCTGGAGTTAGAAAGAAGTGATGTTACTGCTAGAGGTTACCACTACTAGTATAATACAACCCAATCTCTGAATGAACTGTTGGTCAAAATGCATTGTAGGTCATGTAAACAAGCAAGAAGAAGGCACAGAATAAAAAAACACTATCTCTAGCATTTCTGCATCAATTAGTTTTTTCAGCTGTCCATCCCAGATATGACAATGTTTTTAGTGTGAAATATTAAATCGGTGGAGTATTCTTTTTACTCTACTGGTGGGTGCCATTAAAATCTAGTGAAACTCATTTCAGTTCTGTCTCATTTTTTGTTTATCTTGACTGTATTCATTCCTAAATTGGTAAAAGTGCAGCAGAATATAACCTAAATGGACTTGTAATATGTACAGATTCTGCAGAAATTGAAATAAAATACCCCAAATGATCTTGCATGATGCGCTCCTCAGTACAACCTCTGACTTTGTCAGCATTTTTCCAGCGCTTTTGTTATTGAATTATTGGCAGCCGGCACACATCATCAGAGTGAGCTATCATCTCAATGCGTATCCAGCCGCCTTCATGGGCAGCACTGTGTAGGCAGCCATTCTAACCTGGTATTCAGAGGTGGCGCGCAAATGTATCAACCTGCTCAGTCACTGCGAGCGCTAATGGACCGAGCGAAAGGGGTTTTTGTGGTGAGAATCTTTTAAAGGCAGAGTTCCTCACAATGGAATACAGATAGTACAAAAGTGATTATGAAGGGATCTGCAGCCACACATGGACAATCCAAACCTCCATGATTTCATCCTATTTTCATCCCAAAAGCCTGTAAAAGAAAACTAGAGATCTGTTTTTTATACAGTCTGAATACTCATTAAACCATTTACCTGCTAACCACCTAATCTGTTACGACAACATCTCCTTTACAGTGATGAGTTGACAGTGAGTCATCTCAGCAGCTGATTAAGTCCGACACCCAAATGTCAGTTTGTTGCCACAGAAATCAGTCCATTCGCTCGAAATGCCATATAAGCTAAAGGAATGCTTAATTCAAGACATTTAGTCAATTCAGAAAGATGTTCTGTCAGTATTAGCATTTCATTGAAACAGAAAAAAATAAAATGAAGAGTTAACAAGCTCTCTCCTCTCCTTTCTCTTCGTCTTCAGACACTCTCTCAGTGCCTCGCTGGTCCCCACAGATTCCCCGAAGAGATCTGGGAAACTCAATAAAACACAGGTAAGCCTGAAGCAAAGTGTGTGTGGGCGAGTGTGTTTGTGCTTACAGTCTATCAGTGATGAAATCCAGCCCAATTAAAAAGGGCTTCATATCAGATCTGTTTCTCTCTTCGTCTGCTATTCTCTGTCACCGTAATCGAAAAAGTAAAACAATACTGTATTAGTTGTTGGATGTCAGCAGCCTCCACAATGTGGGTGTCAGTGAGGTGGAAAAAGAAGCTCTAAGCCTCATCATACAGAGCCAACACATGTCATTCATAGAGCTGTTATGTGAAGATTATGGCTGGTTTTAAGAAGCAGCATCATCTAACAATCTCCTCGGTGCCAAACTTGCTCATTTCAATCGTGCACCCGTGATCTCACTGTTGGCCTTTTACGCTAAATGCAAAATTGCTTTTAGGGACTCCTCTCTCTGAATCTGCCCTTAACGTCACGTTATCAACAAATCTACAAGGTGGAGCTGCTTGGAGCGAGTTGTGGCTCTCAGTCGAGGAAAATAAGGAACCTAATAAAGAGATTTGGACTCTGTCAAACCACATTAGTCACCTGCCATTAGCCAGTCTGCCACACTGCTGCCATTCATCAGTAAATCCAGCCAACAGTGCTTGGACCGCTCAGTCAGTCTTCACAGTATTGGCGTCATGGATTTGTTTGTTGGAGAAGAGACTGTGTTGGAGTCTTTAAGAGAATCACGGGCCTCTGAACTCCCATCGCTCAGACTGATTGTCGCGTCGACGCAAACCCCACGGCTTTGGTTCTCGACGTTCTTTCGCACGGGGGTTACCGAAAGATGAAAATGTAATAGGCCCAAATTACATCAGCGAATGTGGCAGATTAGGGAGGTAAACGCTTTTGGAGAATCAGCGTCTTCGAGCAGCTAACATCCTCGCGGAAAGGTCACGCAGGGAAATGCGATGCGTTTGACGAAAGCCATCTGTCAGAATGAGAAAACGTTACGAAAGGCAAAAGGTCAAATCCCATGTTCTCCTCATGGGAATCCACAGCTCTGGCATGTCAGAGAAATGTGTAACAAGCTAAAAGTGATGTTTGAGTGTGTGTTTTTTTCAATCTGTCTTCTTTTGCCTGCAGGTTTTCCACAAAGTATTGGATGTCCCAGACATGCATAGTATGTGGAAAGGGAATGTTGTTTGGACTGAAATGTAAAAACTGCAAGTAAGTATTAAAGCTGCTCTGGCTTGAATTCTTTACACCGCGCAGCTGCAGTAGCGATTAACGTCTGAGCCCACGTATTATTTAGTAGAATTACTGTGCCATTTTGCTTGTTTTCCGCATTTCTTCATCTCTTTTGATTGTTTTTCTACATGCCGCTTATTTATGACCCCTTTTGTTTTCATCTCACTTGAATAAATTACCAATTTGTCTGTTTTTTCTGCAATGCTAATGCTCCCACTTTGCAAAAGGTTTTTTAACGTCACGTAAATAAACAAACAAAAAGCAACAACAAGATGAACACTAATTAAGTTTCCTGTGTTTCTGTGCACTCAGGCTGAAGTGCCACAACAAATGCACCAAAGAAGCCCCACCTTGCCATTTACTGATCATACAGCGAGGTGGACGAGAATCCCTCAAAGGTAGATTTTCTGTGTGACGTTTCCCTTAAAGCTCAAGTCAGCTGCATGTGCATTTCCATTAGCCTTCATGGTGATGTTTTTCTAAGATAATTTTAAATTTCTACTGCAAAGAAAGTCATTTATTGGGTTTTCGTGATGCAGGTGTCATAAAGTGTCAACGAAATGGTTCAGTTGTGCAGGATTGAAAACTCAAGTGTCTGTACTTTTTGCATTTTGGAAGAAAAATTGAATGATTTTTTGTGCAGGTATTGCAGTATGTGGTAATTTCTACTGTTCATCATAACAATTTGACACATTATTAGTTTTAATACAGATATTAATCCCATAGTTCAGCACTTTGACAGTTAGTTTTCAGTCTTACCAGGAGTTTGATGTGGAGTTGAATAGTTAATAACAGTAAAAAATAGTGCATTTGGTGGTCTGAAGGTATGTTCAGGCAGAAAATAATGTTCTTTTTTGTACATTTTCACATTATCTAGGACTGCTTGGACAGTATGTGTTCATTTACCTAAAGTGTATGTTTTTGAATATTACTGATGCAGAATTCACCAGAAGCTCCAACTCTTTTTCGTAATATCTGTAATTTTACAATGAAGATTCACACTATAAACCCTCGGGATCATTTTTCATGCCAGTTGGAACATTTTCAGCCCGCATGGATGCGTCTTTACCTGAGTGTGCGTCACTTCAGGCGCGCTTAATCACGATCACGTGTCTTTCTTAATACAGCCATACTGTGTCTAGAATTTGAAACAGATTCTGTATGAACACACCTCGATAGCTTGGCACTTGATCCTGAAAGACTGCACTTCAGATTTGGACAATTTTCCTGTCTCAACAAGGGTAGTTCATTTGCAGCCTGTCTCGTGTGGTGCAGCTTTCGCAAGATGCAGAAATGCGCCTACTAGTAATATGAAACATGCCTCTTAGTGATTCCAAAGCTGACTGATTTACATGACATGTTGGCCGGCTGAACGCAGCTTTACTCTGGGGACTGAATCTGGAGTGTTGTTTGCCGTCACCATGCCTAATGTAAAGCTGGCTGTTGACATTCACTAAATACCTCTAAAATACAGGCTGGCTGCTTGTTCAACCGCAATGATTTCTGCACATTTTAACTGCAGAATGTATAATGTGTAATTGTGGGGGGATTTGGCACCTGTTTGCCAGAATTACACTGGAGAAAGTACATTTTTAGGGACAAATTTCGCTGTTAACTCGTAAATGAATCATAAGTAATGAGCAGAAATGATCCCAAACCAAGATTCATTTCTGGCCCTGCTAACTCAACCAGTAGTTTAAAGATGAAATGAGTTAATAAGTCAATTAACTAACACCAGATTTCGAGTCCATCACTTTCTTGCCCTCATTTTTACTCACATATTTGAATGCGTCTGAGTCCCCAGAGCTGCTGAGGAGATTGTTTTTTTCAGTCCCCATTTCAAAAAGTCAAACATCTCCTGCTGGTTTAGGTGGATAAAAGGTTATCTGCTGATGAATTAAGCCACTTAGGTTTGACAAATGTAATTGCACTGTTTATGCCGGCACAGGAAAATTCCCATTATCTGCTATGACAATTAAGATTCCTTTTTTCTCTCTTTGCTTCCCCCTCCTCCCCTCTTATTTCTCCCCAAATAAGATCACCAAGGAACGACTCAAGGTAAGGAGCACTAATTAGACTTCTTCTCCTCTGTTTTAGTGAGAGAAAATGACAGTTTCTTAATAACACAACTTGCTTAAGGAAACCTTTTTTTGTTTAACGGTGTCTGTGTGTGAAGACAAATGGATGCGTTCAAGTGAGGGTAGTTTTTTTTTTTCACATTGGAAGCCGAGCCTGATTAAGAGTTTCACCTAATTTTCCCAAAGCTATTAGACAAATGTTGTTTCATATCAGTCTCCCACAGTGCTTCAGTGTTCCTTCTGTGCTTTTTTTTTTTGTCTCTGCAGTAGCTCGTCTGGTACGGACTGAATCAGTGCCATGTGACATCAACAACCCGCTCAGGTACACAGACCTGCACATCAGTCAGACGCTCCCCAAAACCAACAAAATCAACAAGGTAAGAGGAAAAAATAAAACCCGTGTATTACAATCTGTGCGTAACGTGTCACATTGCTTCACTTTTTGGGAGCTGGTTCTGAGTCATAGCGTGTTTCTTAGGGGATCAGAAAAACCGTTACGAAAATATCTCCAGCAGTATTGACGTTTACACAGATGGATCTTGTTTTCTTATGCTGAATGTTTTGTGCAGCCGGCACATCTAACTGTATCTGCTCGGTTCCAGAGGAAAAAAGTTTAGCACAAGATTCCTGTGGTGGTAACACGGTGTTGGAAATGCTGTGAAATGGATGTGCATGTTGAGAAAGAACGTGCAGGTGTTAACATGTGAGTGAGACCTTTACAAATGCACAGCTTTCGTGTTTGTCCTTAAACAATGCCCGTTATGGGAATCACATGTACCTTTGTCATAATTCAGTCTGTTTGCATTTCTGTGCAGTGTCAAACTGCCATGCTGGTAGCTGAGTTTGAGGTTTTAAGAAACTAAAGTGTGTTTGTTTGTCATTGCTCATGTGTTAGGTTGGAGAGTCTTTGACTCTGCAGATACTTTACCACTTTTTCAGGATTTAGGAGTCATGGTTGTAGCTTTAAGCAAATCTTTGAGGGGCTGCAGGATGGTTTAACCCTCTGAACCCCGAGCAGTTTCTGTGCACGTTTTTGCTACTGTCATGTTATTTTTACTTACTGTGAGCTTATTTTTCACTGCAGTATAAAGTCCTGCACCTCTATGGAAATAGCACGACCATGACTAGAAATAAAGAGAACTCAGAAATGCCTTTTGTGCTGTATGATAACAATATGATGCCATAAATGCAATAAAAAAGTAAAAACAAATTGTAATTTTTTTTTTTTTTTTTAGTATTTATGTTGCAAATATTGACAAATCAATATGTATAGTATTTTTCCAAGTGCTCGTAAGTGCTACCATTATTGAAAAAAAATGTTGGCTCTACACACTACATATAGATATAACTATTTTTCCTACATACATTTTTCATTTATTTCCATACTTGTATCCTCTGCTCTGGAAAAACACAGCCTGCAATTCAGCTGAAAAGTTCCTGAATTTTTGTCATGTGACTGTTGGTTGGAGTAGAGTTACTATTAGTTCAACAGTTCTGCTAAGAATCACATAATTTTTTGTTTTATTACAAAATTTGGTTAGTCCAACCAGTTTATAGTTTTTAGCAATTTATTTGTTCATTTAATTTCAAATGGACTTGTGTAACAAAGTCAGTTTAATAAAATATCACTTTTTCAAGTTTAGATTTGGATAATTTCCCTGATGAAATAGAAAATCCCAGATAAGTTGCTCCAGGACTACTGGAAAGTCAAAAATCAGATTTTATTTTTCTGTTTTTGCTGTTTCTTGCTGTGATAATTGATGTCATTTTGTCGTTTTTTCAAAAAATAGATAAGATACCTTTCAAACCCATCCTCAGTTTCGCTCAATTCAGTTTATGTAAAGCTCCTAGGACTCCTAATAGACTAGGCCCTGTTTATGTATCATATATTAAAATACAGTTCCTAAAACCCAAGTTCCTGCTATGAAATTTAATTTTCAGTGTAATGTTTTAAAATTACCAGCTAGATAAAAAGATTCTTGTGAGCACAGTCAAGGTTGGTGATATCTCACATGTGGCATCTCTAATTTTGATGTGAAAACAAGAATCATAACAACACAAACAAAACATGGCTTAAAGTCTTGATAATGTTCATATTTTTCTGATTAAATGTGGTCTTTTTAATCTGAAAGCTTACGAGTAAAATCATGAAAAGCAGTAGTGGTTCGTGTATTGATCAGAAAAGCAAATGTACCCTTGTTTAATCCTTGCATTTGAAAATATACATAATAAAAAAATCTTTATCTGAGGAGTCTGATGCTTAGGCGTGTTTCACAGATCCTTCAATCAATGCAGCCGTGAATGCAGGTTTTAATCCCGTGTTTTGATCATGCTTCAACGAACCTGTAAACGACGAGTCTGCTTTCCCCATTATGAAGCTTTAAGCGTCCGAGCCAACCCCTGCTAATGCACGGAACACAGAAGCACATCGAGCAACAGAGGTGTTTTGCACATTTTTTTTGGCTTCATTTGAAACCACCGATAAAAGATGTAGCTGCTTATCTCACTCGCTCAGATCCTTTCTGGTCTCTACATGTTTGGCTTTACAGCTTTCTGTACAGTTCACAAGTTTAATTTCCCCGTTAAGATGTACCTTAAAGCTAATATTTAAAGAGCGATCATTAGAAAAACTTTCATTTTCTGTGCATATACCTCATGAGTAAACTACACACTCTGCTGTAATCCAACCTACCCGCAAATATCACAATAATCCAACCATTTTCCCTGACTTTGCTGTGTAATTTTCTACTTCTCACTTGCTGTGGCAGATGATGATTTCTATTTGAAGTCCAGCTCTCCATAATTCTATTTGGGCAGGTATGACATAGGCTGATATCAGTGGTTATATGCAGGTTTTAGCTTGTTCGTTTCAAATTGCATCTACTCTGCATCATTGCGAGTCATTTTCTGAAGCAATTCGCATATCTTCAGATTGATTTCCCACCTTCCAGGCAGCCACTGATTTCCCTTCTTTCCAGCGCACTTCGAAAAATCCAGTAGCAGAGACTGGAAACTTGCTTGAGGAAGATAATCCATCAAACTGAAAAGTTTGCTGTCCATAGGTTTTGTCGGTTTTATTATGATGTGTTGTGGAATCTCAAACTCTTGGTGCATTCGAGGACGCTCTGATATCTGAGATTTTATGATGGACAACTGAGCAGAAGAAATATTGTCATTTTTGTCGCCAAGTTTTGCTTACCGTTTGTCTTTTGGATTCAATTCTGAGACTGTATAATGAATAAAAAAAACAAATAAAATGCTTTTCAGCAGAGACTAATTGAAAAAAATGGGTTGCTTCTGAGATTTTACTGAAAAAATACTGTACCTAAACAGATTTGTTTGAATAAACTCCATTATAAAAGAAATATTTCTTAAATAAAATAGGATGGAGTCCAGGTAGAGGTTGTGATCTAGCTCTAAAGAGAGATTTGTGACTTTGTTTACCTTTCCAATGTGACCTGGAGAAGGACAACTAAGAAACTCAATGAATTGCAACTTGACTGGATCATCCCAAAAAAGTACAGTTTTGCATTCTCACACCAACATCATGATTTATTAATAGCGACTGATGTAAGTGAATACCTTCAAAACACAGTCATAAAGTAAAATATGCAAAAACATAATGAGAATGTGAATGTAAGTTAGTTTTTGTGGATTAATTTTGCTCAACTTTATTGTCTTGGGCCCCTGAATGCACCATTCTTTTGTTCGCCAGTATAGGACTACACACAGACAACATCATTTAGCCAGGAAAGTGAATTCAGCATATTACTCATTGTGATGAATTACCTCTGTCAGGCAGGTTTCAAGTCTCTGCGCGATGATCTTCTTATTGTACTGAAATTAATGAAAACCCAGCTCTGCCTGGAAGGTAGAAAATCAATCGAGAAATTTCATGTTAGATTCAGAAAGAGGCAGACAACAATAAAGCATAGTGCAGTTAAGAGACTAAAGCTTCACTTCAGAATCACCGCTATGAAGTTTTTAGTAAAGCTTCTGATTGTTCTTTATTGCCTCCTCTCAGGATCACATCCCAGTCCCATACCAACCAGACTCCAGCAGTAACCCGTCATCCACCACCTCCTCCACCCCGTCCTCCCCGGCTCCTCCTTTGCCCAGCAGTGCCACGCCTCCGTCGCCACTACACCCCTCTCCACAGTCCGCACGGCAACAGAAACAGTTCAACTTGACAGGTACGTACCAGATGTGAATTCACTCACATTCAGATGCCCAAAAAATAAGCTTGGGAATAAAACACACTCCTGTAATCGTCCTCAAATCCTTACATTTGCAACCTAAAGTAGTCGTAGTAGCTCACTAACAATAGTTTTCCATCTATGAATAATGAACAGGAATGACTAACTTGTGGAAAATTTGGCATGACTTCCATTTCAGCTGATAACATTAAACAGTCTGGGAAATGTGGTTCCAAAACTTAAACCTAGGGCTGTGTTTATCAGATTGTTTTTGCTACCAATCGGATCCCAGTCATTTAATATTTATGATCAGCTGATATCCGATACCATTGTTCTAACAGGCATAGTGCACACTTCAAGTAATGTATATTAGCTTTACTTCTTACCGTTCAATAATGTAGCAACCAGAACAGTTGGGCACTTCATTGCTGGCAATCAGAGAGCATTATGGGAATTTAGAAACCATATACCATTATACCTGCTTTTATGGGCCACGGTAGTCTAGAAATTATGGTTCCAAAACTTAGAACTAGGGATGTCCTGATCAAATTTTATTCATTTATTTGCTGCTGAACTGATTTGAGTCATTCACATACCCAGTATCTTTTTCCTAGATAATACACACTTCAAGTATTGTAGATTAACTGTAGTACCTCCTACTGTTCGGTACTGTAGCAGTGAGAGAAGTTGGCCACTTTGGTGATGGCAAGCAGAGAGCATTATGGTTGTTTAATGGGTAAAGAGGCTTTTATAAAGTTAACTGACTTCAGGCTAGCTAATGTGTGATAAATTAAGGTGGAATGCAGCAGAATGGCAATGTTGCACCCTGGTATCAATAAAATCACTGTTAATGTGTCTTTTTGTTCACAATTCTGTATTACATCAGATGTAAAGAAAGAACTTGCTATAGTTTTTTTTTAAACTTGTCACTTCAAAATCGCCTTTATTGATCCGGGTCTTAGGATCAGGCTTGGGGTATTCCTACTTAGAAAATTAGTAAACAAAAGTTCCCAAAACAGTAAGTGTGCAGAGTAGGACTAAGGCCCATTTCCCACTGCTTTTCATTTTTCCACCCATGTTAACAGGCTTTAACAGTCGCACAAACAGCATTACCAGCAGGGTGTAAATGTTGCTGCAGTGGACTGGCTCATTGCCTGTTTTCTCCAAGTGACGCACATGGTTCACAGTAAAGACAAACAATAAAAATAAAAACATACCAATAGCAGCATACCATAACTGATATCTTTCACTATAGGATATATCTTCATATGCCACAGACTTGACAAAAACAGCCTATAAATATAGTCTATTTTAACCATTGAAGGACCAAGTGTACATGTATACCACAGCCAGAAGCAGTACGGCCTCAGGCTGAGATTCTACAGCAATGCTAGCTAATCTGTGAGGCTTGTTATTTCTCACAATAACAAGGCCAGCATGCTGATGTTAAGCAGGTATACTGTTTATCATGTTTATTCTCTTAGTCTAACATTCTTCAATGCTCCCATTATGCTTATTAGCACAATATATGTCAGGTCTCATGTACGACTAATTAATTGCATTTCTGAGTGCCCTAGCTGAAGATATTAATATATGCCATGACACACGGAGCCTCTGCTGCAAGCCAGTAAATAAACAGAGTGAAATCCAAGTGTAAATATGTGCTGCAAACCAAAGCTGTGTTTTATAATCTGCATATGAACTGTCTGGGTTCTACATACTTGACTAACAAACAGCCGTGTAAGACTGACCACACAACTTTCTGTCAAACTCCACCTCTTCTTTTGTCTCCTTCCACAGCCTCCAGTTATTTCAAATACAAACAACAGTTCATCTTCCCCGGTAAGTACCTGGTAATTGATCATTTCCCCTACCTATAATGCACTGCAGCCAGCCAAGGATGAGTAAGGAGGGCTCTTTTGATGTTGGTGCTGATTTTCATCCCCTCACCTTGGCCTGCTTGAAGACTCTGGGCCCCTACACCCACTCACGCTTGTCTCATTTGGGCCTGCTAATGATTTGTCAATGCCCAGACTGTGTGCTTTTTTGCCCACACCAGTACCGTGCAGTCTGTGCTCATTTGGCAGGTTATTACAGCAGAGACAACCTGGAGTGGTGTTTGGAAAAGAGTGAGGTGTAACTGAGCATTTTTTTTTTTTTTTTTGGAAATCAACATCAATATAATGTACAGCATGCAGCAGCAGGTTCTGGTTATTGTAGCTGCACATACTGTTGTCTATTTTCAGGTCATTTACATCAGCTATGTTTATGAGCTGCATAACAACATGGTCAAATCCAACCATTTAGTGTTAGTGCCATCAGTTGAAAACCATTATGCTGTAAGTGGAACTAATGCCACAGTCATGTTATATTAAATTTGCTGATGGCTCTTGATTGGACAAAGCACAAGACGAACATAAAAGCATTTATAGAAGCCCCCAAGGGGAAATTACAGTATGATTTTTACATGTATTCATCTAATTTTGGTGCGGTTTGAGATTATCCCAGTGTACATTTTTCTAAAACATAGGAATACGCTGCAAAACATTCTCTTCCTGTCACATGAATCACATGCTCAGTGATATATGACTGGCTCAGAGTCACACCGTTCGACAAATTACAGCTTCCAGTCCTCCCGGCTTGCAGGTCTTTGGAGCCAATCCACGAAAACGTCCGCACAGAAAACACAACCAGGTCCTTCTTGCTGTGAAGCGTCGGTGCCAGCTTCTAATGCGCCGTGCCGCACAGGGAATGTCTTTTGTGGCTCACACTTTGTGTCACAAATTGTCAGAGCGTTCCTACACAGGCAGGCGAGCATGACATCGAATCCTCTGATGTCTTTCAGAGGTAGATATGACAGAACAGCTGACCTGCCGCCATCCTACACGGTGAACATTCCAAAGAGCAGCAAGGAGAATTCAGCCTGCTCCTCCTCATTCTTCACTAATGTAACATGCAGTGTATAGGTGTATACGCGTGTCATTTTGTGGTCATCAAATTAAATTTCCTTTTTCAACGTGCTTTTAAGACTGCATGCCACAGAGTGCGCCAGTGGTCCCGCCATGGGTACATATTATACATTGATTGATATTTCTGTGCAAGACATTAAAAGAAAAATTCAATATGACTAGGAGAATTGGAAGGATTTTCATTGTACTGCTGACATTTTCTTCGCTGCGTTCAGACAAAGCGACGTCTAAGGCACTCTGGGTGAATAGAAAAATATTGAATTCCAGCAGCGATTTTTTTTTAATACAATATTTCCGTCACAAAACTTTTCTATGCATTAAATCCACTTTTTTTTTTTTTTACAGAGTTTCATTACATACAGGGTTTTGATGCCAGACAAATATCCGTTCCTAAAAGGCTTCATTTTCAAAAAAATAAATAGAATCAATACTTTCTCTTTGTGCTCTAAAGCCAGTGAATGAGATATCAGTTCAGTCCAGTTCAGTCTTTAGTAAGATCCTATATGGGCACTTTGGTTGCAGCATCAGAGCCAGACATGTAGACAACTGAGAAACCATGACAACAACATGTAACATAATACAATTTCAGGGTAGATAATAGAACACATATGTACAATAAATACATTAAAAATCCACGTTCAGATCCTAGAAGATGGAGAAACAATCTAAACTTTTAAAGGTTCCTACCTGACCATTTATGATCTGACTGCACCGGGAACCAACAAGTATTTGAAATGATTACAGCTAATCTTTGTTTGAGTGTAGTGTCAGCCTGAAGGCAGAACAGTAAACTCTGGATACAGAATGACCACTGTCTGACGGCACAGTTTGACATCTTTATAGAACATTTCTGTCCAACAGATTAGACAGACTTCTTGGTTTGTTTCTTATGATTTTTACACTTTGTTGTATGGCCAAGCCTCCCTCAGTGTGGCTATCTGAACAAAAACTGGCACAGAGTACACGAAAGTTTTATCAAAAAATGGTTTCTGTGTGTAAAAGTTATAATTGCATCATCAAATAACCAGGACTTTTAGTTGTATTCTTCACATTCTTCAAAACGGTATACTGTCCAGTTTCTTCTGGTCCAGTTTCAACACAAATTTAATTTAAAATACTTTAAACCACAGTCTTCTTGCATGACTTCCTACAATAAATTAGTTTAAACATTTTAGAAGGAAGTGGTGTATCATATGGTACCATGGATGTTTGTAAATCCTGTGTAAAGCAGGGTTAATACACATTCGAAGGATAGTGGAAGTTAATTTATACAGTATACAACAGAAAGGAGTACTCCCCAGTAACATATCATTTGATTGTCAAATCAATCAAATTTGTATCACCTCTTAAGAGTTGTTTCTAAGTTTACAAGTTGAGCATTTTCGCTAATAAATGTTTAAAAAAAAAATGCTTTGGAGTCACATATGTTGTAAAACATTGATAATCTTTTAATATTGATTAATTCAAATAAATACAGCCTAAAGTAGAAATTCAGCGCGACAAAAATGAGTACACTTTTAATCACCGACGTATAAATTAGAAAACCTGTGATCACTGACTAAATTGAATGCACCCATGATGCTCCATGAGTATAACTGCATGAGCTTGGTCATAAAATAACCTGTGTTGAACACATACATGTCTATATCATGGCTCCACATGGAAAAAAATCACCAGAAAAACTAGGGGTGGCTGTGGCTCAGGTGGCAGAGAGGGTTGTCCACTAATTGCAAGGTTAAGGGTCAAATCTCCCACCCCTCCACATGTCGAAGACACTGAACTCGAAGTTGCCCCTGATGGCAGCATGATAGCTCTGTCGCCATTGGTGTGTGAATGTAAAGCACTTTGAGTACCACCAAGGTAGAGAAGCGCTATGTAAGTGCGAACCATTTGCCAAAAAGAAAAATCTGATTTTGAAGCTGTAAAAGAATACAGGAAGACCACACACCAATTAAAATCACTTGAAACGCTGTTGCCGCAGTAATCAGGTGGTCAAGAATGAGCTACGCTACCACTAATCAGAGCTGAATTGCATTCTCTTAAAATGATATTACAGACAGATCGCTGCTTTTTAGTCAGTCTAACTGAAAATAGATAGCCGCTTCAGACTTGGTACAGGGAAAATCAGTGGAAATCTGAGTTTCTGTCACAGCTCTGACAGTGCAAAGGACACTATACCGGCAACTTCTTTGACTGTTGTCCAACAAACAAAACTTACTTATTGGCTAAAACTTGTCAGATGAAACTTTTCTAAAAGATTAATATTGGGAAACAATCTTTGATCAGAAAAAAAGCACAAAATATTTATTAGCTTGGATGAGATCCAGCATGTTTGATGTGAACTGGCCCACCTCACAGTGAATGCATAGTCCTGATAGTGAAGCACGTAGCTGGTAGTGTGTTGATACTGGGCTGCATGAAAAAACTGGCTGACAGGATGACCCCAAGTCTGCAGAAACTTAACAAAAAAAGGGGTAATCTAGCATGAAAATAATCCAAAGCTTGCATTAAAATCACACGAGTTTCTAAAAAAAAAAAAAAAAAAGAACAAATTGAAAACTATGACCAGGTGGAGTGTGTCGCCTGACTGGAATCCAATAGAACATCTTTGTTGTATTTTAAAGAGAAAGAAAAGTAACAGCACTGCCAACAAAGAACAGCTGCAATTTGTCTCAGAAGAATTGCAAAATATCCAGAAATTTGTTATCCTCCATGTGGAGATAAAAGAGAACATGTGAGATATTGAAAAAAATATAATAAGTATTCAACGAGTTCCCACTGCCAGGCCTATAATTTTAATATAGATGATCTAAACTGTGAGTTTTTAATTTTACATTAGAACAAATACCCTGCTGTTCAACTTAGAAGTGATACAAGCTGCCACTAGTTTGAATCATATGACATTAAAGTAAAATTGCATTGGGATGTACTCACTTCTGTTGTATAGTGTAGTTTAGCTTCAGTTATCAGGACTATCCAGATGTATGGTTCATAGTCAGGTTTTACTGTTTTAATCATGTTTTCCCACAATAACTGGGTTTGTGTCCGTATTTATTTTAGTCTCTTATATGAGCAACAGTGGGAAGGTTTACTTAATAGGGCATTAGGTCATTCAAACTTCATATTCACATTATTTCTTCCATTCATGGTTTCTGATCCCCACTGCTGGAGATACATATGTCCTATCTATAGCTAAATATCTTCCACTTCGGTTCTACAACACCCAAAGCAATGTAAATGTTTAAAGTGCTTTAATACCAAATGAACTGCTAACCTGTTGGTTTGATGTCTCCAGATGTTGCTCCAGAGGCTCCCCCCAGCAGAGCACCACAGGTGATTCTGCACCCTGTCCTTTCTGAACCAGGGTGAGTAGAATCTATCACAAGAGCTTCTCACGAAAAACCACATGACAGCATTTAAAGAAAGCAGGAAAGTACTGTGATCTTCTCTCTGTCTGTCCATCTTCCTCTCATCTGCACGCCTCACCCCTCCTCTTCTCTCTTTCTATCTGTGGCTGCTGGTCAGAGGCCAAGTCAAACTTATTGGAGCACGGATATTTGGGTGACAATTTCAATGCGAGGGACGACATGACGATTACTCAGAGACGAATGTTAGCATGGCCTTTAGTTCACGCTACACTTGGGATGCCAACTGGATTTTCACTGGCTCTTTGAGGAAGCCAGTGGTCATGGGGGAACAACCGGAAGAGGATGATTAGTGATGAGAAGCCTTTCGACCCAGATGTTAATTAGATTAGGATCTCAATCTATCACAGATGCAAGAGGAACCTCCATCTATAGCCGGATGGTCAGTTGTGATGAAATACCCATAGATTGTAATGGATTAATCAATAGCGGATAATGCCAGGGTTCATTTTATTTATTTTTTTAAATATCAGCATGGTCGACAAGACAGAGAAAAGCAATGATACGATTTTGTAAACTCATGTATGGGGCATGGCTGTGTGCATGTTACATATCTGCATTTTAATATAAACCGACGTCTTCATCCGCATTCCTGTTGCAGCTGCCAGCTTTGAGATAAATAAAAAGTAGGAAGCAATTTTGTGGAAATAATAGGAATCAGTGGATAATACAGGACTGCAAATAATGCATCACAGCGGGCGCCATATGTGTCTGAATAGAACAGGATTGTTTGAGGTTTACATTCATTATCATAATCATTATAATGTGACACAAAAGATTATTTTCCATATCTTGAGACCACATTCAGCCACTGAACTGTAAAACTACCACTGTCAGTTTTGCACAAATACACGCATTTTTTATTTATTTATTTTTTAACCAGAAAGGATCAGACCAATACAGGCTCAAAACTTCTTCACATCTGGGGCTGATTGAGAGGCAGATGTGCAGGCAGTGGATGACCTGGTC
Organism: Amphiprion ocellaris; assembly: GCF_022539595.1. Classification (NCBI taxonomy): domain Eukaryota; kingdom Metazoa; phylum Chordata; class Actinopteri; family Pomacentridae; genus Amphiprion; species Amphiprion ocellaris. Next base: position 36,423,278 of record NC_072771.1, read on the forward strand.
ATTTTTATTGTAATACACTGAAATATGCTTATGTATATATACTGTATTTATACTTATTGGATGGACGGACAGGAAAAAAAACAGTCGAGGCCACAGTTTTGGCTAAATGGGTGTAAAATCTGTCACATTTCCAGATTTTACAAATACACATGTAGCTGATTTAAATACCATATTATTGAGCCATTATGGAGCCTTTAACAGAAGAATCAGTCTTTAAATGAATACAATGTCAGGTCAAGACTAGTAGAACAGAGGCCGGTTAATTTTCCAGTTTATCATGCAGTGTTTTAGAGTTTGATTAAAAGCGAAAGAATCACCCTCTTGTGTTTTGTCTTTGGGGAATAGCTTAGATTTTTACATATTTCCTGTTCAAGGATGTACAGGGATACCTTGTATAGTGTTTTTCATGCATTTTTTGTGTCAGAACTGTGTTTATCCTTTAAGAAAATGTCGTTTTAGAACTTAATTGCAAAAAGTTATGAAAAGGCATACGGTTTTACATTGGATGGACTGCCACAGTAAATGTTCTTGAGCAAGATACTGGTCATTCCAGAATTGGAGGACATTTGGGCTTCAAAATTTTGAAGAAAATTTTTTTGAGAAAAATGGCATTTTAGGGGGAACTCCAGGCATATTTGGTATTTTTAAAAATATTTTCAAATGTTCTTTTCTCCTAGTTTTTCTAGATTTGGTCTCAGGCCAATTAAACTGCATATTTTAGTGTTTTGTACATGGGTTATTTGAAATTCGATGGGTGGGACGTAAAATGTCCTCAAATTCTGGAATGACCCTTTTGTAAAATCTACAGGTTAAATAAATGCTTGTGTTTACGTCAGCTCACTCTGCAATCTGACCTGAGTGAGCAAAATCTAAATTTCCTCACTGGGATCAGTCAGTAAAAGCATCACAGTATCTATCATGGCTTCTTAAGAGCGAAATAAATACATGTACTTTGTACTTATTGCTGCTTCCAAACGCAGCTAAATTTTTAGAAAATCTCTTTAAAAATGGGTTAAAGACACACGGAACTTTAACCCTTGTGTTTCTAAATTCCCACTTGTTGCTTTAACTCTACAAGCACAATTGCACTATTTTACTTTTTCCCCTTTTCCTCACGCTTTGCACCGCTGTTCTCTGCCGTTTGACCAATGTGAATGCATTAGCGCAGTTACACAACCCATATTCTTCTGATTTAATTAATGCTATTGTCCCTCCTTACTCACATCTTTGTATGCTCTCGCAGTGGCAGCTGGCAGATTTCTCCAGCCCTAATGGCCTCATCTCAGGGTTAATGAGGGCCTGTTTCAGACCCCAACACCCTGCAGGATTCTCTCATTAGAGCAGAAATCGAACCGGTACTAGGGGCCCTTGGCTCCACAGGAATCGCATTATTTCATACGCTGCCTCACCTGTGGTCTCTGCCCGGACTCCAGGGTTGCTTTGCGAAGCAGCGTTAATATACCACGGAAAGGTTGTGAGAGGTTACACACTGATGTTACACAGCCAGCTATGTGCACAGAGGTGGATGGGTTGAATAAGGGAAGTGGGTTCATTTATGTCGTGCCGCCGGCCCCCACTGTGTTAGGTGACAATGTCCATCCTTAGGGTCAGATAATAATAGGAGCTCAGGGTGCAAACGCTACTTGAAATTTCATACGAATCTGTCAAATTAAAAACGAGGATCAGAAAAGGCCGCTGTAATTAGGATTGCCCTTTCTTACATTAACCTACTCGCATTTTAGTCTCCTTATCAGTGTTCTTTTGCCACCTGTGGGGCAATTGCAGGTGATTTGCACAGTAAAAGCCTGTGGTTCCATTTATTCTTTCCAGTGTAATAACTAAGAAGCACAATACACATTCTGATTGAATAAAATGCTACCAAAGACTGAAAAAAATGACGATAAAATCAACAAAAGTTATCAAATAAAGAATGGCAATGGAAAACTGAACAAATGTAAAAGCAAAAATAAGAAGTTGTGGTGAAAATAGCTCATCTCCTACTGACTGAAACAGCATCAATAAATGACCTTATGTGTAACAAAGGGGATTCTGCATCAACGAAATGTTTCATCTTTCGTGTCTTGGTAAAAGCAGACTGAAAATGTTACCCGCTCACACAATCGGGTGGCAGACAGCTTTGATATCGAGCCACGCAGCTGAGGTCTAAATACTCTTTACAGCATACTTATTTCAGTCTATTAAAGTGCTCTTATGCACAAAAAAGACCGCTGAAATCATCTGCAAATATTTCGTGCCCTCTGAGTTTTTCTGCGCTTATAGATTCAGGGTTGCAGACCTCTTCAAGATATCAGACACACTTGCAATCCATGAGGAATCTGCTCGGTTAAGGAAAAGGAGAAAGTGATGCAAGAGTACAGACAACATTTACATTCACTGAGCTTTTACTGAACTGGCTGCTGTCATTAGAACGTACAGTAAGACTTTTACATTGTGAGACTGCAGTAATATATCAGGAGAATAAAGGTGTCTTTTAAAGGAATCAGTGCTTCCGAATAGTTTTATTCAGTGCAGCTGGAATGTGACATCTTCCATCAATTTAATTAGACCTCTGAACTCCAAGCAATTTCTGGGTGTTTTATTTAATTTTGTTATTTTTTTGCTCGTAAGTGTTCAGGTCATCCCTATGGAAACAGCGCAATCATGGCTAGAAGTAAAGATGAGTCAAAAATGTATTTTGTAAAGTATAGCAAAGTTATAATGCCATAAATATTTTTTTAAAAAGGGAAAACTTGATTTCCTTCATTATATGTTTAACAAAAATTGTAAAAACCTGGAATTAATATGTACTAATACTAATATGTATGTGCTACCAATACTGGAAAAAAAAAAACAATGGCTCTACATACTATAGATATTTTTCTACTGACATTTTTAATTTGTTTCCATGCCCAGTGTAAACACAGCCTGCAGTTCATCCCAGTTCCAGTAAAAAGTGCCTGAATAGTTGTAATAAGACTGTTAATTGCAAGTGAGTGACTGATAGCTTCATGGTTGTGCCAAAGAGTGCAGGATTTTTATTTTTATTTCATTTTTTTTATGCTGTATTTTTGGTGATTTTTTGAAAATGAAGTATGAAGCAATTTTGACCAAATTTCACATACCGATGATGCATTCAAGGACCACTGGAAAGTTGAAAATCTGTCAATTTTTTCTTCTCTTTTTCTTTTCTTTCTTTCTTTTTATTAATTTATTTTGTACAGATTCTGCCTCTAATAAATGTTGCAAATTTTAGCTCTTTTTTTTAAGTGTATTATTTAAACCATAACTTGCCTTTTAAATCCACCACTGGGTCTTGGACATCAGGTCTGGGTTCCACATCAAGCTTTACCACCGATTACATCGCTATCGTAGTGCAGTTCACCTAAAAATGAAAACATAATTTCAAGAGCAACTGTACCAGTTTTACACATCTGTTTATGGTCAGAGTCTGTTTACTATACTGCACTATGTAAAAATGTTTTTCTCAACAAGACCAGAGACACCCAGCCCACCATAGACATTGAATTATAGCATTACAATAACACAAAGTTTTTTAATAGGGATTATTATTATTCTTTGCATATTTCCAGTGGTTTACACTATGTACTTTCTAAACTTGCACATTGTAAATGTTTCTGTTTCATCACTTTCATACTGTGGATTTGCAACACTTGCCTTATATCTGTCTTATAACACTTAGTGCTCATTTGACCTACAACACTTGCTTTTTAAATGCTTTATCCTCAGATTTTTTCCGTCAACATCTCTCTGGTTTGCAAATCCAGTTCCTCATATGTGCAGACCTACTTGGCAATAAAAGGGAGACTGATTTTGAGAAAACCCTCAGAGGGAGATGCACAAAATCTGACAAGTCACTTTGGGCTGAAGACTAAGTTTAAAAGTGAAGGAAAAAAAATCTGGAAGCCTCCTTAGCCCACGCCTCATCTCTGCCTCATTTCTGCCCCATTTCAGCTGAAGGCTACATTAACCACTACAGCATAACGCACTTTTATTTCACAGTCACTAGTCCCAGAGAGCTCAGCAGCTTTCTAAGGAAAACATCACATCAATTTGATGATACCAGTAAAACCCTATGTAAAATTAGCATTTATCCTCCATTAAGACAATAAAGAACATAAATGCCATTTAAAAACCTGACTTGTGTTTAAAAGAAAACCTTTCTTTATTTTTTCTTTTTTCTTTTTAGGAATGAGGGCAACCCTTTACTTCAAATCGAAGTTGAACCGACATCAGACGTGAGTCCTTCTGCAACCTTTGAGATGTTTTCAGTGCATTTCAGTGTTTTCACTCGTCACGTTGCCTTACTTCTCCACATTTTTTGTCAGTAATCAGTCAGTGTGAAATTACTTGTGAATGTGAATGAAGACAAAATACAGCTCCCACCATCATTTGTCGCAGTCATTTGCGTCGTTCTCTCATTTAGCTTAATTTGCCTCGGCTCTCCGGGGAGCCTCCAGGTAAAGTTATGCGTCGAAAGCAGCACGGAGGGAAAAGAAGCGTCTTCGCTGCTCGTCATCGCTGTTTCTATAACAATGATAGATTTTGAGAAAATGTGATGCAGATCGCCTTGAATGATATTCCAGCAGGCATCTGTGAATAGGTCATTTTCACTCTTGCGGTGTGTTATATTTAAAATCAAATCAGAATAAATCTCTTTTTTTTGCCTCTGGTTATTTTCTCTTTTCATAACTCTATCTTTTATTGGTAATCACCCAAACAGCAGTCAGTATTTCAAGTGCACGCAAGCAAAGAAATAATATATGCTATTTTATATGGAGGCAACCTGTACATACGCATATTTTCCCAATATATCAGAGCATATTTACTGTTAAAAACAGTGCCGAGTACATATTTACTGTTGCCACAAACACAGAAGCTCATATACTATACTCCTTCTAAGGTAAATATCTGTATTTGATGCATATTTTTCTTATTAATACGCTACGATGAAACTTTGGATGCCAGAAAGGATCAAAAGTTCTGCAAAAAAGAGACTGAAAAACATGAAAAACCCTCTTAATGTATTTTTAAAGAGGTTGTAGTTAATTGAAATTATCTGGCTGCTGCTGAATGTCAAAATATGTGTATTCCACATCTTGGGAGAATATTTTAACACCACCTCTTTGTTGCATATAGGAGCATTTTAATCACCATACTTGCAAATCTGTAAATCAGTGAAAAGCAGGTTTCCAGCTACCAAAGAGTAGTTAATCTCTGCTCTATCACAGAATGAGGAGGGCAACGACGAGGACTCCGGCGACGAGTTTGAGGAGATGAACTTGTCGCTCCTGTCGGCTCGCAACTTCCCGCGCAAGGCCAGCCAGACCAGCATCTTCCTGCAGGAGTGGGACATCCCGTTCGAGCAGCTGGAGATCGGGGAGATGATCGGCAAGGGTCGCTTCGGGAAGGTTTTCCACGGACGGTGGCATGGCGAGGTGGCCATCCGCTTGATCGACATCGAGCGTGACAACGAGGACCAGCTGAAGGCCTTCAAGCGCGAGGTGATGGCCTACCGCAACACCCGCCACGAGAACGTGGTGCTGTTCATGGGCGCCTGCATGAGCCCACCGCACCTGGCCATCATCACCAGGTGAGAGGTAACAAGGGCTGTTGTACAGAAAGCTGGGAGATGAAATTTACAGGTGAATTTTTAAATAACATTTTGGTTCAGTTCACTTATCAAGCTTTGTTCAAAATGTTCTATACACTAATATTTATAGTATTCTGTATTTGAGCTTAGTACAGAAATATACATTCAGTGCATAGAATCCATTCAATACCCATTCTGAAACAGTTTAACCCAATAAACTCCAGGCAGTTTCTTGGCATTTCTTAGATCCTGTCACCTTTGTGCTCACCATAAACTTATCTTGTCCTGCACCTTTATGGAAAACACAACCATGTCTACAAGTAGAGAGAACTCAGACATGTCTTTTATGCAGTATAACAGAGTTATTATGTACTAGGTTAAAAACAAAAGTACATTTTTTTCTAATATGTACAACTTATTAACTAACATGTACTAAAAAAACAATGACTCTACTTACTATAGGTATTTTACTACGTAGGTTTTTAATTTGTTCCAGTGCTCAGTATGAACACAGCCTGCAGTTCATCCCAGTTGAGCAGAAAGTTCCTTGAATTATTGTCATGTGGCTGAGTTACTGATAGAATTTTTTGTTTTTGCTTTGTTTTGTGCAAAATCTAAATGAAATCTGTGTAAAGGCACTTCAACCAAACAGCATAATGTTAAGCTTAGATTTGGTTAACATTTTTCCAAGTGTCAAAGAGTGCTGCATGCTAAAGATATTTTTCTACTCACATTTTTTGTTTGTGTCCTATCTGGTCTGCATAACACAGCCTGCAGTTCAGCCCAGTTCAGCCAACAACTCCAAGTTTTGTTGTCATCTGACTGCTTAAAGCAGAGTTATGTGTAATTTTGGCAATTTGTTAAAGATAATCTGCCTGCTGGGTGGTTTTGGAGTTCAGAGGGTTAATCAAACATGAAACAAAGAAGCTCTCTTCCATTTGCAGTCTATGTATTTTTTTAAAGCATCCACAGTTCTCTTGATAATGGTGCCCATCATAATATAAAATAATATAAAGAAGGTAATAAAAATAAAACACTCTAATGTAAAGTCCAATACAGCTACAAAAAGCAGTAAATTGTTGTTTAAGTCAATTCATATTCACATTTCAGCACAGAGAGAATGCAGGGATATTAGCAGAAAAAATGGTGGATGAGAAGCACAGACTGCTGCAGAAATTCATTAGAGGATATACAACATAAATATAATTATTTCCCATTATAAGCCTATTTTTATTTTGTGTTGATGTGTGTATAGCTCAGGCTATAACATCAAAAATATCTCTATAGTATGAAATATTGCAACAGAAATTAAAATACCCACATTTGAATGGTATAAATTTGTATAAAATTGACTAAATTTGCATTGCATTATATGTGCGTGTAACACTGTATACCATACAGTCAAGCATGCGCTGATTAAAAGTGTTGAAAAATAGCATGTTATAGTTCAAATAAAGTGCCTAGTTCTCCAAATTAAAAGAAACGGATGAAAAATCTAAAAAAAAAAGTGTTAAAAAATGCATTTTTATGAGTTTACCGGTCATGTCTTTATCACTTCTTTCTTGCCGAGTCTCTTAAAAGTTTCCATGACAGCCCTGAAATCTGTGGTTTACTTCGCCTCTGATCTGGTCGCTGGGTGGTTTTGCAGTCTCCACGGTCGGTCCTTGTCCTGTTGCACACATCTGCCCCCCTACGGGACAATGAGTTTAGACCAGCTGAGAATGAAACATGAAGAGGCTGTGATTAGAGCAGGCTGCTACTGTTACTGAATAGACGAACCGCCCACACCTCACAGCAACGGTGCATTTGTCTTGACTTCCAGTTTGACAGCAGATAAAGCGCCCGTGCAGGGTTGGAGTGACTGAAGTCTCTCACCTAGCGAACACCTTTAATTAGCTCAGGGATTCACACTTTTGCAGTATTTAGTGAATATGTTCTCAGTTATAAAGAAGGCAAGGTCGCGTTGTAGTACTCTTATTTCATTAAGGAGCTGAGCTAATAATGTTAAAAGGGAAATTATTTGTATATTTGCCTCTCTCCTGCTGGTATTTTCCTTTTTATCTATTCATTTTCAGGATTTATGGCTTTACAAATGCTTTAGGAAACACAGAAATACTCAGTTTCCATCACGTTCACTGTGTCGTATGTTTTAAATAACTGATTGTGTGATTTCTGAGACGTGTGATTGGAGTTGATGCCAGCTGAAATTGCTGTGAGTTCAGGGGAGCTGACAGATGAGCAGGCTGCTTCTCAGAACTCCTCGATGCTGATTGTTGAAAATAACGGCAAATGTCAGTGCAACAGGTGGCTTTGTTTTTCTCCAATACTCTGCTGCTTCTATCAAATTGATGAATGCAAAAGAAAAGAAGAAGAAAGTCTGTCTTTCTTCATCATACTCTCACAAAGTGCATCGTGACGCAGCCATAAAATTACACCAAAACGAGGCGTTGTTTGTTAATTAAGGATGAATGGTTTCTGGTAGTATTAGCGGAACCATAAATATTGATTGTTTCTTTGTTCTTCAAGTGTTTCCTTTGTCACGACTGACTGTGGATTGATTTTGCCGAGCATGGGGTCATCTGTGATGTTTCCCGCGGGGTTTTTATCCGTGTAAATAGTGTAATTACTTCATTTCAGAGCACAGAGGTGATGTTCACGATTGTTGAGGCCGTTTCGTTACTTTTCTTGGCTTCTGTGTAAAACTGCATTTGTGGTGGCAAAAATAATGAAAAAAAGGACAAGGGAGGACAGCTACTAAAAATGTGGCTGCTGTCAGGTTGCTGTTAGGAATGAATATGCATGAACGGTTGGCTTCAGGTGCTTTGTTGGTCACCTGCGTGGCACAGTCGGGGTGGAGGGCTTCCAGACTGAGGCGGGGGGTGGCTGTAGAGCTGTCTATTAACGGCACCCTTCCAGAAATGTGACATCGCCGAGCTGAAACGCAGCGTAACAGCTTCACCCCGGCACACTGTGGGCTCACGTTTCACTCCAGAACGATGACATTTTGTCCTCTAACAACATCTCAAACTGCCGTAACTAACCGATGTGCTCTCCTTCGTGAACTTTTCGCGTGTTTCTGGTTAAAAGTGAAGTAAAACACAATGACCGTTTAAAGGCAGTGTGTGAAAAGAAGCTTTAACACCAAACGCTGCCATTTGAGGGACTGTGTCAGGGTTACAAGTGGAAGTTTAGTCTGAATCCAGGAGAAGATTTCCTACACATTTGTTCATGTTTATTATTCGAGTAAAGGGACTAAGAAAGCAAAAACTGTAGCACTGTTTGTCCATCGATCCCACTGATTAGCTATAGTTGTAGTTCAAATAAAGTGCCTAGTGCTCCAAATTAAGAGAAACAGATAAAAAATCTGAAAAAAAATGCTAAAAAATGCATTTTTATGAGTTTACTGGTCATGTGTTCATCACTTCTTTCTTGCTGAGCCTCTTAAAAGTTAAAGGGACTTGCAATTGTGAGCTTCATATCCAATTGTAAAGACCATGCCAAGAACACGTCAGCCTCCAATTGCTGTAATTTATTGTAGATATACTGGATTTATTTTAGCAAAGAACTACAAAAGTGTCACCAAATTAGTCCCATAACTATCAGTGGAAATTCAGTTAAAAAATATTCCAAAATAAATGCTAAATGCTTCAGAATACTATGGCAATATGTGAAAAAATGACTCAGTTTCCATCGCATTTACATTGATTGTACGATTTTTGAGATGCATGATTGGGGTCGATGCCAACTAAAATTGCTGGGGATGTAGGGGAGCTGACAGATGATAGATGTGGGCTTAATATCCTATTGTAAAGACTAAAACATGTCATTCTCCTATAGTTGTAATTTATTGTAGATATAGTGGACGTTTTTTGGCAAAAAAAAAAACTACGAGTGTCACCAAACCTGTCCTAAAAGCATCACTGGCAGTTTAGATAGAATATTATCCAGAACTAATGTTGAAATGCTTCAGGAAACACACCTATATGTGAAAAATGCCTCCATCACATTTGCGGTAATTGTGCGATTTCTGTGATGCATGACTGGATTTGATCCCAACTAAAATGGTTGTGAGTACAGGGAGCTGACAGATGAGATCATTATATACATGCCATCCTTCTATAGCTGTGATTTATTGTAGATATGTTGGATTTTTTTTTTTTTTTTGAGCAAAAGAACTACTAAAGTGTCACCAGGCTAATTTCAAAACTGACAGTGAAAATATACTCTAACCAAACAAGTTATGATCTTTCTGTCTGGTGAAACAATAAAAAATATGCAACACAACAAAAATAGTTAAGTTTAGCTATTTTTTTTACTGCATCACTGCAGTATTCCTGGGTGGTGAAGCGGTTAGCATTGTCACTTCACATTAGGGACTTTCTGGGATGGAACCTTCTGTCTGGCGTTTGCCTGCGTGGGCTTTCTGCAGGTGCTCTGGCTTCCTCCCACAGCAGGTTAATTGGTGATTCTCGGTTGGCCTGATTGTGAGCGTGCACGGTTGTCTGTCTCTTTGTGTTAGGCTCGTGACGGACCGGCGACCTGTCCAGCGTTGTACTCCACCTCTCGCCCACTGTCAGCTGGGAGAGTCTCTAACCTCCAGTGGTCGTCTATGCAGGATAAAGCAGGCTTAGCTAATAGATGGATGGATGGTGCTGTTAGCAGGTTGTGACAGTGGAGCATTCGACCAGTTTTTTCCATTATTACATGACAATACATGGAGCAAATCAACAAAAGGACTGACGAGCAGCATCACAATGTCCTAAAATATGATGCTCTGTGAAATGGATGCTTAATTTTACCTGCCTTGGGGAGTCATGTTTAAGTAGATTCATCCATCACCTCTTTGCAAATGTGATAAACATCTGCGCTTCAATGAATTATAGAAAACAGGAGTGTGTCATAGGAACTAGGGGAAATTGTAATGTCCTGCCTTCTAGTCCCTGAACTGTCCTCCGTCTTTCAGCTTGTGTAAAGGCAGGACCCTTTATTCCGTGGTGCGGGATGCCAAGGTTGTCCTGGACGTTAATAAGACCCGACAGATCGCACAAGAGATGGTCAAGGTAAAATAACTCAACAGTGATTCCCCTGAACGCTCCAGCAGTACAGGTAATATTACGAGACAGTCACTTTCCGTCTCTCTCTGTCCTTTAGGGGATGGGCTACCTCCATGCCAAGGGGATCCTACACAAAGACATGAAGTCCAAGAACGTGTTTTATGACAACGGCAAAGTCGTCATCACTGACTTTGGACTCTTCACCATATCTGGGGTTCTGCAGGCCGGCAGGTAATTATGTTCAATACACAATATCAGCTTTGTTTTGCAATGCGAGAATTAACCTTGGAGACAGACGGACATTATCCAGGCAATGTTGGTCCATATGGTGCAGGGACAACAAAACCTTCAGTGGATGTATTGGACTCTATTTAGAGAAATAACAATATTTCGGATTTGTTCTTTTATGCATTTTGTCACCTGCTTGTTATCGTACCTCCTCGCAGGCAACAGCTGTGGTCGGATTCATTGTGGGTTATTTGTACGTCCTGTTCTCATAGACATGAGAAAATTTCTCTAAATTTGGTGCTTTTACTGACGCATGAATTAATTCTGGTGGTCAAATTCACCATGACCTCAAAAAATATGGTTTTGATTGTATCGTAATAATTGACATGCTAATAACAAACTACATGAATTTTAAGACTTTATTTCAATAAATTATCAACTTAAAAAATGGTGCAAATGTTTACAAATTCAGTTTTAGATAAGGTAAGATAAGATGCAACTTTATTAATCCTGAAGGGAACATTTGTGCCAGATGCCGCAAAAGACAAAAAGAAATGACAAAAATAGGAAATGCTAAAAACTATAAAGCAATAAGATATAAGTATGATACGTTACTGAAATAAAATAAATATACTAAAATAAGACTAGAATAGTTAAATACAGTAAGACTGTTAAAAGTAATGCTGGCAATTATACTTGAGGTAATAGGTAATGTGAAAAATTATAATGAAATAATGAAATTGAAAATGAGAATTAATCATTGCACTTTACATTCACAATGTTGTACATGGAAGTGAAATGCTGCACATGTATTTAAAATGTTGCAAATTAAAATAAAAGATTACACGTGATAAGGAAAGATTAAACGCTAAACTGAAATATTACACCTGAGAAATGAGAATCTGCATGAAAGGAAATGTTACATATAGTGAAGTACTACTCTGAAGCAATATTGCAAATTATATTGACATTATTGTTTGGATCTGAGTGTCTGATGATTTAGCTGTAATTTCCTGCAGAAAGAGGAGGAGTTTTACAGTTTAAATCAGCTTACATGCATCTTTGCTCTTATTAACATTTGTTTCCATCCACTTTTCCCTCCTGCTCTTCGAAACCAAATCTAAAAGTGTAATATGCCCAATTTCACACGAGTGCAATCATTTAACTTGAATTGATGGAGATTAGTTGGAAACTGTTTGTCTTCTGTCTTCTACGCTGTTGCCATGGAAGAAATTCCCACTTGTCCGCCAGAGAACACAAATAGTGTTTAAAAACAAGGTGTTCTTCTTCTTTGAGAGAAAAAGAACAGGTCAGGTGTAAGTAGAGAAATTCAATAGAGGTTGGATGAATTTTTCTGTACAGACAGGACAAACTGAAACATCGTACAAAGAAAACGTTGGGTCGCTGGTAATAATCGAAATTCTATAAACTGCGTCCCACTCTACTAACAAATAGAGTATATTTTCTGTAATTTGCCATGTCATGGCTGAGCACACCGCTAACCACGTATTGTATCCGCTCAAGATTGACCTCATGAGACCAAAGCTTTTCATCAGCGTCCCAGAAAATGTGTGGAGGCTTTTTGGAAACCAGCGAGAGCAGCACAGTGAAACGTCTGAATACACCTACACCTGCATGCACAGCAGGATTTTCTTAGATGTATTATGCAACATAATATAGATAAACTCAAACAAATGATAACCAGATTAAATAGCTGAATTCAAATTTAACCATATTTTAAAAATCACATATTTACCCAAAACTCCCTGGTCTACCTACTCCAGATGTCTGAATGGTGTTATAAAGGATTATCCACATATTCGACTCTTTATTTGAAAGTGTCAGCCATCCCTAAGTCTTTTGGTTTTTGGAGGATCAGATTAACACTATAAATTAAAGTATTATTTGCTTTTGTATTGTATTTGGATTGAGATTAAGATGATAAGACTGACTCTCAAATTGTTAAACAGCTAGAGGGAGGATTCAGTTAGCTTGTCTGAGCATAAAGGCAAGAAAACAACCTGGTGGGTTGCCAAATATTTAAACCAAAGGAACTCTTTGCACATTTTATTTCATTAGGCAGGTGTGTAGGAGAGGCATGAGCGTATCAGAAGTTTCAGTCTGCCTCTTGCACACTGTCTAACTTTCAAAGATAAATTTATTAGTGTGACATTTTGGGGTTAGACAAATAGTTTGGTACAGAGCTTGTACCAAGCCATTAAAGGTCTAACTCTGAAATGTCACGCTAATAAATGTGCCTTTGCAAGTCTAATTGATATAGTTGCGAAATATTACAAAATCTGTTACCACACTCACTGCATATACTTAAAACACCTGTTATGTGAAAAGACTGTGCAATGAGAGTCTTCTTCATCCACATCTCTATAGTTCATCAGTAAAGGTAGTTGCTGCCGGACTTTGGAGATCCTGTGATTAATACGTACTTTCTAGCAACTCTGCCCAAACACAGTGTGAAGTTCTAAATCCTCCAGATATCCTATGCTATGTCCAGCTACTGTTCTTGGCACAACTCAGGAATAATCACATTGACACAGTGCTATAATCTAATCTATAAAACAGTCACAGTCAACCTTTCTGAAACAAACATGGGAACCCTGTGCGTTTTTCTGTGTTTGCTATGAGAGGTTACTTGACCAATGGGTAGCTATCATCGCCACTTTCCAAGTCCACTTTGTTCTTTGCATGGGGACTTATACTTCCTGAAACTGATCAGTTAGCTTTGAGTTATCTTCAGGTTAAATTAATGTTTCACAACCAAGCAAAATTTCACCAGAATTCAACAACATCAATATTTTTTTTACTTGAGGAATATATTTATTTTCTTTCTTGCTTTTCTTGCTGCAAGCTGGATCAGAAAACTTACACCACCACCATGTTTTGGTGATAAAAGTAGCATCATGATTAGCAGCTGCTTAGTTTACTTTAGCATTTAGACTGGAAAAAGCTACCAGACTCCATCCAATGGTAACAAAATCAACGAAATACCTTTAAATCTCAATGAATATCACATGTATCTAATGTATGTAATTAAGCTGCACTGTGTGGCAACGTAACGGGGTTGACAAGACTCCATGAACTCCAGGCACCAAGCTACATTTAGCTAGGAATAGTTATAGCACATAGCATCCAGTAAAAGCAGCATGTAGCTTTTGCATTCCTATAATGATTCAACAGGTATGACTGACTAAACAAGTCACTATCTCTTTTTATGTTGATGTCTGGTAATCTGGCAACACAACATAAACTGACCGGCTGTGTCTAACCCTTGGCATGACCTGTATCTTAGCTACCTCAATGATACCCAATTGTATTGCTGCACATAAGACCATGTAATACAGGTTTTACACGACCAGAAGTGCCAGCAGGAAGGCCCTGGCTGTTTATGTTCTTGTTACATTTTCAAAACATGACAGCAGCCCAGATGGAGTGAGATGATGACACGCTTTCACTTGTCTCTTTTTCTTCTGTTTACATTGTAATGCTACGATTCAGTGGGTTTGCACTGCACAATCTGATGTACCTCAAAGTTATATTGTTCAGTTTGACACAGGCTGTGATCAACACTTGATTAGAACCATCCTGCATCTCGACTTGCAAACTTGTAAGATTGTCATTGATGCACTGCTGTTTTAATAAATGATAAAATAAATGATGTTCATGAAATTGGTTTGAAATTACAGCGATTTGCCACCGATGTGGAAGCTGAAACAGAAACTGAAAAGCATCCCAGACGTATTTTACCTCGGGTATCTACCATGACAGCACACTTTAATGAAAATACACCAGTGGAATGGCTTATACAGCAGATCAGGAAACTTTGACAAGCCTCCATCTCTATGTTTTCTCTCTCTGCAGCCGGAGGGAAGACAAACTGAGGATCCCCAACGGCTGGCTGTGTCACCTGGCCCCCGAAATCATCCAGCAACTCTCTCCGGACACAGAGGAGGACAAGCTTCCGTTCTCCAAACAGTCAGATGTCTTTGCTTTCGGGTGAGCGTCCTCTTACCAGATGCCCTCCTGTTCGTTTGTCTAGACAGAGCCGGGGGGGTTGATTACGCAACGCTGCCGACAAAGAATCCCTAAATACGTGTGTGAATTCTGTAAATTCCTCCTGACTTTTAATGGAGCTGTTTCCTTAAAAACTTCCACATCACGTGACAGAGAGGCAACTCTCATTAACAGGTTTCCAGATCTCATTATAGATACAGATTTTTATTGCTTACTGTACAAAGGCAGATCATGTAATAATCTGATATTTTAAATTTGGCAATTTGGTTACTGGTTTTGTCCGTGTTTTGATGTCCAACTTGACACCATTTAACGAGAGCAGGATTAATAATTTAAAAACTTAATTACACAGAAATTACAATGTTGACATAGACACCACTTGGTCCCGTAAACCTGATTTAGAAGCATGTGACTTGGCTCTTTATGAATGAAACCTCAGATATGGATGTTGTGTGCAAATAAGCAATGGCAGCTGGAAGACAGCGGGATGTTGAAGGAGCTGATTGAAGTGCATAAAGTGCACGCCGATTAGCGATTGGTTGCCCCATGTGGATGCAAGAGAACGGTTGGTAGGTGTTTAAAAGGCCATGGCATGAGCCCATGCGCTCTCATTAGCTCTAATTCAGTCAGCAGACAATAGGAATGGTCTGTTGTCACTTATTTAAGAAGCTTCTGCCATTAGGGGTTGCAATCAGACAGTATAGTGGGAGACTAGCGCTGGTTTGTGACCAAAGTCAAAAAATAAATCCTGTTTTTTTTTTTTTTAAAGAACACTTTACCTTCACCTTAAGAAAAAATACCAAGAGGTCAAGGAATGATGTGAACAAGAATTCAAAAGGATGAAGGAAAAAAACAACCAGAGAGGGTCTATAGTGCTTTCAGGGCTTCCTATTCATGCAACGGCGCATTTAAATGCTTGAGCAACAAGGACTTGCAAGACTACGTTGCCTTCTTTCTTTATGTTTAAGGATGGATTAGTGTATCCTTGGTTAACAGAGATAAGAAAAGAAGCACTGAAGCACTTTTTTTTAGCATATAAAGAAGCTCCAATTACCACTTATTGTAGTAGTAACAATAATACCTTTATTTATATAAGACCTTTTCAAAACGGAGTTGACAGATTAAAGAAGAAAAGAAGGAAATTCAAGAAGACCATTGAACAATGAAAAGCTGGTCAGTCCAAACAGAAAGTGAAAGACCAGAAAGTGGAAAAATAGAGTTAAACATGGTTTTAAAAAAATAATAAAATTTAAAAATCTAAATGAATCAATACAACTACACCAGATTCAATAATAAAAGAGCCAAAAATGCCACATTCAAGTAAGGAAGAAAAATAAATGGAATGAAGAAATGGAGGGTAAAACCAGAAAGACAAGGCTGGTAGTAGTAAAAATTATAGTAAATGCATGAAACAAATATGTAAATGAGTAAATAAATCAAGGGTAAAGGAGAGAAAGATGAACAAATAAAATTTCAAAAATGAATTAGACTACAAAAAGAGATGACATCACATAAAAGCAAGCCTATAGAAATGGGTTTAAGAAGACATTGATGCTGCAGCCTTATCTCCTCAGGCAGGTCGTTCCAAAGCCAAAGAGTTTTTAGTCTTGACTTTAGGACAGTCTCATATGGGTCAACATTTCTGATGTCCCCAGCTTGGGGACAGACCCTGATGAGCTTTTAAAGCGATTCTAAACAGACAGAGACAGTGGAGGGAAGCTGGATTGGAGTGACGTGATGTCTGCTAAATAAAACCCCACGTAGATACTTCTGGGTAATTCTGCTCAGTTCTGAACCTTCCTGAGCAAAAGAGACTATTCGACTACAAGCTTTGTCTCAAAAGATGCAATTATGGAGTCTAGAAATCCTGCTGTTGGACGCTGTTGGACTTTTAGGAAGAGTTGTGCATTCATTTAAGCAAACAACATCCTAAATCTCAACCAAAAAAACTATCCTGCAGTGATAAATAAAGTATTCAGAATTCCAGAGACGTCATCTCGTGTCTCCAATTACAGACTATTGCAGCGGGACGACATTCTAACCACATTTAAAGAATAGCGGGGAACTGCGTAATCCACTATAACAAATTGTCCTTCAAGCCGGATGTCGATTTACTATAATAAAGGACATCATACTCAGAAAAGCAGGCCTCATTCCACTCTCCATCTCAGACACTACAACCTCATCGGCTATCCACCCAGTCAGAGATCAAGACTTTGCCTCCACATCCAAACAGATGAAGATGAGTCAAAAGGAGCAGTTTTATTAACTGAAGGTATGCTTGGAGTGTTTTACAGCTGGGTTTCAGTGCATCTATTTCTGGTTGTGGTCTGCTTTCATGTTCAGCAATTTGTGTAGATCAGATAAAGGAATTTCAATCTTTTCCTACATCTAAGAGTCCGAGGAAATTTGCATTACAATTGTCTGTCTCTTCAGAGCTGCAAATGTCTAAACATCTAAATGAATAAATGAAAATGTGATCTACATTTTGAGTAATGGTTAATATTATAGTAAGTGATATTAGGTGTCTAAATACTAAATAGAACATGCTCTTTTTTATATTTAGGTAGAAAAACTACCCAAACTGTAAATGTAATTTACAATAAAACCAATAATCCTGTTCCACCAGGACCGAGCAACTCCCTTTATGCTGAAGCTTATTATTAGTTCTGTTTTTACACTGTAGTTAGACTTTTTAAAAACATTTTTTAATGTATATACCAGTGATTTTGCTTCCTTTTTTGGGGTAAATATCAACAATTTGTACCTTTACTGTAAATGTCTTCGAACAGCACGATTTGCATGTTTATTTATGCTATTATTTATATTTATGTTTAAAGTATGTGTTATTTTACACATTTCTACCCAAATCATCTCTCTGAGTCCTTCATTTGTTGCCTACCGATTGTTTTCCTGAGTGCCATTCAAGTTTCTCAAGCCAAGATGTCTTCCGTCTCTTCCTCTGCAGCCCATTTTTTAAAAATTTGTCCTAAACTGATTAAAACTCCCCGTGGCTCCTGTTCTTCCTCCGCTGCCATTATGCTGCTTCATTTGTGGGGGTGGACCCTGCTCTGTTGACTCCTAACACAATTGCATTTTCAGATGGTTCCCCATATGGAGGTTTCGTCACTATGTTATTCTAAAGGGAAGGAGAGCGCAGCACTGGCGCACAATGTCCAGCTGCTCTGTTAGCCCTTTGTGTTACCTAGAGGTGACCCCCGCGGTGGTTTTGCATATTCATCAACAATCAGCCGTCACTTTTTTTTCCCTTACTCCTGGCAAAGAGGCTATTTTTAATTCTCCTCAAACTTGACGTGCAGGAGCAGAATGTAAAAAAACAAGCTATTTGCGCGGGGGAAGGTGGTGTATGCTAATGTAGCACGGGTAGTAATTAAAAATGTGCTGTTTTTTTAACTTCTGAGTGACACTCGAAGACAGAATTCATCCCCAGAATGCATTTGCGTAGACGATCCAGCTGTGCAGAAGCCACATCCACAGCCGCACATTAATCCCAAAGCATTGAGTTTTATTTGTTGTGACTGAAATCGCCCGATAGTGTTTGTTCTGGCCTGTTTGTGAACCTTCTATAGGTGTGTTTCAAAGACAATGGTGTTATTCTTGTGACCAGAAAGTCCAAAGCATTGACCCGCTCTGCTCCTCTGCCTTCACAGCACCATCTGGTATGAGTTACATGCACGTGAGTGGCCTTACAAGAGTCAGCCAGCAGAGGTGATCATATGGCAGATTGGCAGCGGGATGAAGCCCAACCTCGCCCAAACCGGCATGGGGAAGGAGATATCAGTAAGGGCTTATTTTTCCTCTTCTTACTGTTCATGTGTCACTCTTTCTGTCAAAATGAATTGCTGCATAATTTTCATGTTAAAGCACTCCTTGACTCATTTTGCTCCCACACATTCTATAAACTTTGCATGATAAAGACTTTAAGGGACAACATATTTTAAGACGATACTGAGGAACAGAAGAAGTTTTTGAAGAATGCTCGTAAATCAAATTTCAAGTAAAAACTTTCAAAGGAATACAATTAGAAAGTCAACATTATTTAATTTTGCATAACTGCACTTCAAAGACCTTGGCGTTGACAAGAAATGTTTTTAATACTCAGTTTTTAATTAAAGATTATCGCTGAGTTTTACACACGGCTGTGAGCAGTAGTAGCAAGAGATAGCAGCTCAGGAATGAATTTTTAATATATGAAAAAAAGCATTAATGTGCTAATATTTACAAAGAGTGTCAGATATGAGCTTGCTCTGATGAAAAATTATTCCTGTTGAAGCTCTCCTTTGCTGTAATTGGCAACATGCAGAAGTACAAGACTTTGGTTTCTTTTATCTCACTCCTTGAAACACTTCCAATCCCAGTTTGAACAGATCTGTGGCTGTTACCTGTTAATTCAGCTTTCTTTGTCTCCATGTGGTTGCAAATGTTTGTCACACACAGCTATTACCCAATATTTCTTTATAAATCACACATGAAGGCTGTGGAGTCCAACTTAGAGAATAAATTTCCAACTTTTTGTTTTAGCTCCTTGTGTCAGGCGGCTGGATATCAACAATTTCTTAATTTTACCATCTTAAGTACCTAAAGCTGTGTCATGGCTGCTGCATGCGTTACAGTTAGAGCTGCTCTTTAATCATATTTGGGAGGGTTGCTTAAAAAATGGGGTTCAGTATCACTACTACTAACTCATAGTTACCAATTAAAGAATGTAGTCGTAACCTAATCCAAGTGTCACAATATAGAAGTAATGCAACTTGATTACCTTCTGTTGCTTGTGTATCACCAAATAGTCAACAAAACACATGAAAAAAAATATCAGTAAGTTGGCTTTTACCTACATGTAGTATTATCTGTAATGCAGAGTTAAAAACCCTTCAGCCACCATTTGTAGTACTGGATACTTATTTGAATTCATTTCCCATATTGATTTATTTTAATAGTAATTTAGGTGAACTGACCCTTTAAATAGTCCAGCAGAAGGGATGCTGCAGTGTATTGAACAAAAAAGTGAAGTCATATAATATAATAACATCCCAATATATAAAATCATTACCAGTAGCTCAACTCAGCTAAGTGTGCATCTGACAGCATCTTGTTATTAGCGTATTATTACTGAAATGGAAATGGAAAATTCATATAGAATGATATTTTATCTAACCACAGCACCTTATGGCACCTTAAGACTTTAATTAACACCAAAGTAGAAATTTCACAGCACCTCTGATAAACCTCATGACTCAACCTGAGGATGACGGCTTTGTAACAAGTGATTCAACTGCAGCTTATAAACTGTGACTCTGTGTGACCGCTCAGTTGTCTGAGGTGAAGAAAAGTACATTGTGTGATCTCCCTTGAAATCCTAATCGATCCTGTCTCCACATCAGGGATAATTTATAGATACAAGTAGATTAATTCATGACGCTACCACTGATGTGCCTCACATGTAAATGTGCGCAAATCTGTTGCTTTGGAGACACTCACATTGATCCTGCTGTTGTCTGACGCTGCATGTGTAGGTCTCCATGTGTGTGTATGTGGTGCCTATGAAAAGTATTTACATCCCTTGGAAGTTTCCTTTTTTATTGTTTTTTTCAACATCAAATTATGGTAAATTTATTTCGCTTTTCTGAAAGCAAATTATAAAAATGCTCTTTCATGTCAAAGTGAAAGCGGTTTGAGCTAAGCAATGTCAATTAAAAATGTAAATAAGTGATTACATAAGTACTTACCCCCTTCAAATGCTTTTAAAGTCCAACCACAGAATCTGTATGTTGGATTAAGGTCAGAGCTATGACTCCAGAACGTTCACCTTGTTGTCTTTAAGCCATTTGTGTGTAGCTTTGATTGTTTGCTTCGAGTCACTGTCTTGCTGGAAAGCAAATCTTCCAAGTCACGTTTGTTTTGCACACTGCATCAAGTTGTCCTCCAGGGGTTCCCTATACTTTTCTGCCATTTTCTGCATTCATATGACCCTTAACCTTTACAAGACTTCCAGAGACCCCTACTAAGAAGCATCTCAACATCATGATACTGCCACCACCATGCTTCACAGTGGGGATGGTGTGTTTGTGATGATGTGAAAACAAAATGTACTGTCTATGTTCAGACCAAAGAACGCTATTCCAGTTGACTTCAGGGTCTCCCACTTGCCTTCTGTCTAACTGTAGTCGAATTTTATAATGACCTTGTTTCAACAATGGCTTTCTCTTTGCCACTCTCCCATAAAGCTTTGACTGGTGAAGAACAGGTAACACTCGCTGTTTGCACAGTCACTCCCATCTAGCAAGGGAAACTTGTAAGTCCTGTGGAGGAGTGTTAGATCTCTAGGCCTAATCTTTTGCTTGTAAAGTCACTCAGTTTTGGAGGATAGCGTGCTCCAGGCAGATTTACACATGTACCATACTCCTTTAATTACTTATTGATAGATTTAACTGTACTCAAAGGGAAATAGAGTGACTTGGAAGTTTTCTTGTGTCCATCCCCTGTTTTGCTTTCTAATAACCTTTTCACAGAGTTGCTTGGAGTGTTCTTTTGTCTTCATGACATAGTTATTGCCAGGTGTACTGATACACCAGTGACTGGATCTTCGAGATACAGGGGTCTTTTTTATGCAATTATTTGACACATTCACTGTATCCAGATGTTCTCTGTTTCACTAATTGTGAACTTCCAGCATTAGTTGGCCGCACCTGTGTTGAATTAGGTGAGTCACTTTAAATGGGGTGAATACTCCTTCCATCACTTATTTTACATCATATGTTTTAATGAATTGACATTAGTGTATTGGAATGTGTTACATGAAAGAGTCTTCTTTGTATGTTAACTTCTTGTCAGAGGAGCCAAATTAAATTGACCATGATTCAACTTCAAAAAGCAACAGGGCTACCCATAGTAGCCAACCAAACGTCAATATGAAGAGTCTTAGGCAGCCAAATTTTAATTGGTCCATCAAATAGTCTTACTCCACAGTCACTCGCTTAGTCAGGGACAAAATTATTCATTTATGCAGCAGGTCCTTGCAGTTGTTAGGTAGATATGTTGGACAGGAAATCCTAAGTGTGAGGGTTAATTGACAAGCCCAAGAAAGTGATATGGAAACTCTGGGATCAAACATTTACCTATTATTCTTCTACTTAATATTTAAGAATTATTTATCCTAATGTTTGTCACCTAGCCTGGCTCTTCAATCTAACGTTAGATGGCCTACGTAAATAAGTGCTAATTAAACAGCTTTAGTTTGAGTGTTAAGTGCTGGCCAAGTTACAAAAACTTGCAGTTGTTTTCAAACCACCTGCATGGATTTGTCCTCTGCCTCACATCACATCATTCTTCCACTTTAACATTTGAACATCACAGATTAAAAACCTTTCCGACTAAATAAATATTTGAGAAAAGTAAATTTCTCCCAATTGCAGCGAGTCAATACAGAGCCATTATGTGCACAACATGCATTCATTCAGTAACCAGGCACTCCCCCGATACATCTGGAGATAATGAAATGAAATGTCTAACAATTAGGTTTTTTGTTGTTTTTTTTCTCTGTGTGTTTCCCAGGACATTCTGCTCCTCTGCTGGGCCTACAAGCAGGAAGAGCGACCCAGCTTCTCCAAGCTGGTAGATTTACTGGAAAAGTTGCCAAAAAGGAACCGCCGCCTTTCCCACCCAGGGCACTTCTGGAAGTCAGCTGAGTATGTCAAATGAGTTAGGGACATAAAACAGCAAAACAATCAGCAACTATTAAAAGCAGCCGCCATAACTCCACATAAATAACCCGCCTCCTTAAAGAATGCACTGAATCCAAAAGCCAGCCCAGTGATGAAAACTGCCCGTGCTGTGTGTATTTTCATGGAATGTTGGCATGTGTGTGTACAGATAAGTTGACTGTCCGGTTTCTCAAAGCAGTCGGGACTCATATTTTCTTTGGTTTGATTTTAAACCATACTGGATATCTTTCCTTTATCTTTTTTTTTTTTTTTTTGTCTTTTACTATTGACTTGTTCCCTTCATTATATTTGATTTTATTTCTTGGATGTATCTTTGCTTGTAACTTTCAACAGATCACATCATCCTGGACTTTAAAAAAAAGTTTGAGAACAAATGTAGATGTTTTTTCCATGTTTTTTTGTTTTGAATGAATGTAACTGTTGTACATCACATATTGTATATTTTCATGACATTGTCTTGCCATTCCTTATGTCTGTCAACTGTGTAGACCATTTGTCAAGTGGTACCTCATGGTCTCTTCATGTGTGGATGTCCAGGTTACATGTTTGTCTGAAAAGTTGTGTTTTAACTTAAAATGTCCTCTTATTTACACCGTACCATTTGAATGTGAAGAAGCCAGCTTCCCTGTTTGTGTGGGGATGTGTTGGCCCAGTTCTTTGATGGGAGACTGTTCTCTGATCAGCCTGTGCTTTGAATATTGCCTGTGAACATAAGGAAGATGTTTGAACAGCGACAGTCATTGGAAAAAACGAAAAACAAACCTTAAAAAAAAAAACAAACAAAAAAACAGTCAGACCAGGACTCCCCCACTTGATGCTGTTCTGTGAAATCACTGACACTTGAAATGTATCTCGTCAACTGTTGCAGAACTAATTTACCTTTCAGAAATGCTACCACTGAGCCCCCTCCCATTCCCCATTTTACAAGAAATAAATGTATATTATTTTACTTAAATAGGTACACAATATAATGGATACAGATTTTTAAAAAGTTGGTATAATCAGTGCAGTAAGTCATTTAATTCAGTCAGTAAATGAACTTTCCAGACCCTAATGGCAAAATATTGCAAATTACACCTTAGCTTTCTAAAGCATGTATAAAACTGAAAAAAAAAGTTTTTAGATTCCCATCTCTGCAATGATGTGATTGTTGGATATATAAGGGAAAAACCATGACCTTAAACTGACAAAACAAAAGGTTAAAATGGACTTTTGAGTTTGTTTTTGGCCTGTTAAAATGAATTCAGAGTGGCTTAACAGCAGTGTTGTAGTCACTTCGAAATGGAACTCTTCAGATTAATTCAGCCCCATCTTGAATATTTATCCAAAAACACTATTTTACTTGTTTTCTTTTACTTTTGTGCTGTGGATTTTGGAGAATTTGTGTATTTCATAAACATTTAATCCTATAATAGACACATTACAAGTTGTTTTAAATGAGAGAAGTAGAAGAGTTTGTGGATTTACTTTTCTAAATCATTTCTAGTTTCCTAAATATATTTACCAACCACTGACAAATTGCTTGAATTCATAACTTTGAAATCAGCTGAATAAGGGAGTGTTCAGACTGAATGCAAAGTAAATTCTCGAGGCAGCTCGACTCTATTTAAAGGTGGAAAGGGATATAAACCGGTGTTAGATATAAACTGGAGCTAATAAACACAAGACTGTGCGTACATCGATTCCCAAATGTTACAGGCTGCTACTGCTATTTTTAGCATTTAGTTAAGATGCTAAGCTTTTGTAACAGCAGTCAGCAATTTGGCTCAGTAACATAAGTTATGCTGCAATATTTAATTAGAGTTTGCTGATATTAGCAACATAGTAAGGCATAAACTCTTACACGCAAATTCATAGTTTTAACATGACCAGTGTAGTCGTGGCAGGTGGTAGAGCAGGTTGTCTCCTAATTTCAAGGTTGTCGATTCGAAGTGTCCTTCAGCAAGACACTGAAGTTGGTCCTGATGGCAAGTGAGCACGTTGCATGGCAGCTCTGCAGCCATTCGCCTGCAAATGAGTGAATGAGAAACACATTGTAAAACAGAATGTAGCTAAGGCTAAAACGTGCTACATATGAACCTCTTGGATGAGAGTAAAACGTCTTCAAGACAAACCAAAAACAGCCCAGTTGCTTTTTGCTGAAGCTCTTAGTGCAACAGATTAGGCTGGATGTCAATGTGATTATTTCTGAGGTGTGCCTAGCATAGTGAGTGAACATAGCACAGGATATCTGGAGAATTTAGAACTTCTTACTGTCTTTGGGCACCAGTGGAAAATGGAAAGCATGAACAAATCAAAGTACCTCCCAAGTTCACCACTGACTATTTGAATTCAAACACTTTTAATGATGAATAATGAAGGTGTTAATGAAGGAGAATTTCCAGGAGAAGTTCCATGTAAGCCCTCGTGGAGCTGGCGAGATGACTAAACTTACATCATGCAGACTATTGCTAACATGTAGATGTGAAACCACAAATTGGCCTTAAGTGTTTCTTTTTGTTGCTTTTAAATGTGACTTATTATTTGGGAGACACTTTAATTTTCCATAGTTTGCAGACAAGAGAAAAAGCACAGTATCTAAAGAAACATAATACTCTATTACACTGCAATACTGGCAGATTCCACACACACAGAGGTGGTTCGAATTGTTAGCTACCTACAGCAAACATGTATATATACACAAAAAAAGTAAAAATATGCTCATGTTCAGTCTGAATGCTGCTTAACAATGACAGTTAATTTGTTTAGGCGATGACAATGTGCCACTACCTGTCTAATGAATATTAAATCCAGTGATTGATGTGATATAATTGTTTTAATTAGACCCATCATTTTCAGACATTATATAGACTCTTAGTGAAGAGATACAGCTCTATGTTTTTACTCTCTGATAATGAAACAAATGCTTTTCATTAATCAGTGCGATAAACTGCAAGATTTACTTAATTTTAACCTTGTCGTTGTTTTATCCTTTTTAATTTGAGCAGCCTTTTATCTCGATCTGATAGTTCTTGACAGAGGTTTGTTTGACTACAACACTGCTGTAAGGATGAACGTGGAGCACATTTAAAAATAATCTCATATTTTTCTAAACCTGAAATAGTTTATTTGCACAAACCTTCCGTGTGAACTACTGACTTCTTGCATTACAGGCAACACTCGTAAAAGTAACAAGTAAGTAACTTAAAATCTGGCTGAACTTCCCTTTAACATATCAGAAAAGACATATCAGGATGCTGAAGACCACCCCAGGCCATGTTTTCTACTTCATACTGTAAATCAGACTATATTTTAAATGTATGTTTCCGCAAAACCTGAATCATATCATCATGAATTGGAAGCTGTGGCGTCATTCGAGCTGTATACTGCTTTTGATTCTCTCTAGCCACGTCGAATAGATAGAGACAATCCAATCATGTTAAATAGCCATTTTCCACCTCATTATATACACATCTGCCAGTGTTGGAAAATGCATACAAACAATCTGCTGCTGTTTTTTGGAGTCTGTCTGTCTATTTTGGAATTGCTGGGATTCAAATATTGTAAGTGGATCATTTATATTTGTACTGTTTACAACTTTCAAGTGCATGAGATGGACTATCAAAGATTGATTCTTGTTATGAAAAAAAATCCTTCAACACTATATATAAAAGTATGTGAGCATTTTTCTGATGAACTGTTGTCCATTGAGCAGTTTGATCTCAAATTTTGCGTCAGGCTTTGCAAAACTTTTCAACAGCTTTGTTTGAGAGAATGATTGTTTTAGTATATTTATAGATTATATAAATGATTAGACTAGCATTTAAATTTAAAAAGAAAAAAAAAGGAAAAAAAGAGTTACGACCTGTGCACATGCTAGAGTTGACAACAACCTGACTGGACAACAATCAAAGATATAACATTAGTGCCAAGTGTACATAACAGATTGTAGACTATGTTTTATCGTCACTTGCCGTAATATCAATATTCCTTGTGAATTTTTTGACCTTTTTTCTTTTGAATGTACAAATTGTGTTGTGTTTTTTTTTTGTTGCTTTTGTTTTCTGTTCATTTAATTTTCTTTTCCTCCATTTTTTCCTTCGAATTGCATAAGCATTGATGCTGTGTTGTTTCTTTTCCTTGATTCCGTCCTTGTATTGTAGATGATAGCTCCAAAAAGCTTGTATTTAATGATGCCTTATGGTCCATGGCTTAGTGATGGGTAGATTTTTTTGATCACGAGCTCTTTTATTTGCACTCATCCTTTACAAAGTGTATGACAATAAAAAGATGTTTTCATTTTGGACGTTTTCCGTTTCTTTTATGTCATCTTTTATCTTGGTCAGCCCCTTATCCATATTTTATTTGGTTGAAATTTTTTTAAACACGTCGCCACGGAGCAAATTTGTTGATGAATCACTGCTTAAATATTAGTTTAACTTTTAAATAGGTAATTTTCTTTTGCTCTTAGTTTAACCATGCAACTTCTGGATGGTGTACTCTCAAGTTTTAAACACTTGAAGCAGCAGTGATACACCAACCAAAATATTTTTTAGTGTTTATTTGTTTACCTGAAAGACAGCTATTAAAAATCTATATATTCATTATTTGCAGAGAACAGTGGCAATGTCTGTATAAATGAAAATAAAATGTAAATAAAGAAGCACTACAGATCTTAACATTGACATTATTTAAGTAGGTTTAATGTCATTATGCAGTAAGTGAATATCAAAGCAAGCAGCCGCTCTGTAGTTTTCTGTTATCCTCAAAAGTCTATTAGACCAATAATATTTCCAGCTGTATAAACAGCCTTCCTTAAACCACGGCAATACCTGTCATTCTAAGTAAAAATCAGTTTAAACTCGTGCCATTTCAAGAAAACTTCGTGTAAAAAGGCTGAAAAACAGCCTCATAGCCCCGACACCCCAACTAACTGCACTGCTATATTAAGGTTAAAGATATCTGTTGAAGTTTACAGGTTTATTTCTACTGCTCCGTTCAGTGTACCTGTTTTCATGACATCTATAAACTGAGCTTAGCTGGGTTCATCATTCAGAGAAGCTTCAAGCTGCACACAGAAGCATGACAGAGATTCCAGATTATCTTACTGGAAGCAGGAAAAATATCTTTACAGCTTAATTATCCCATTATGTAATGAATATTGTGACAATATAAAATAATGGTTAGTAATGAATTTGATTAAAGCAGAGTCAACAGTAATGAAGAAATGTAATATAAATATCACCACCATGCTAAACTAGCTATAAACACTGTTGGCCATTTTTCCTCATTTGGTTTAAAAAGGACATCTTTTTTGTAGCTGCTCTCCACGACTGAGAGGGGTGATTAATTCAAAACAAAGTACGGCTGGAAAAAGTGACCTTTAAGACCCCATTTACACCTGGCATGATGCTGTGGTTACATAATTCTGAGCGGATGCTAGAGATGGGAAAGACTGCAACGTTAACGAGATGTAAGCGTTCATGTTTTGTGACAGCTCGAGGCTGCTGTGTGAATACAGAGGTGGTCTGTGAGAGGTAGAAATGCTGTCCTGTACTGATGTGTTGTATCAGAAAAAAATCCAGTTTTCTAGTTGTAACTGCCACTTGGAAGATGAAAGTTAATGACTGTGATAATTCAGACACCGATGCATCACAGAACGCTCTGGTCTGTATCTGGAGGTGGTCTGCCGTGCATCGCGATCAGATCCCAGCCAGGTATTAATTCAACCTGTATGCTCTCACCACATTAGTAAGAAAAAAATCCATGCCCAAGTTAAAAGGTCACCTGACTCCTCCTCTTTCTTCAAGCTGACACAAGTTCAACAAAAGCTGCAAGCAGAATCCAAGTCTCCCTTCACATAAAGTGATTCTGTGAGAATTCCTCAGTGTGGGGAGGTCAGTTGGTGCAGTCGATGCAGCCAAAGCTACAGTTTTAGACAATAGGTGTGATGGTGAAGCCCAGCTTAGTTAAATTAAATATTTTCCAACGATTCAAGGCTTCAAAACCATGAAACTAATTCAGATCACACAACAGAAACACTTCTCTCCTGCTCTCTGTGCTCACATATCCATTATTTTACTACAGTTGAATTTGCAATTATGCCGTTCTCATTCACAAAATTATTTAGTTTCTTTTGTCAAGCGCCAGAATGAGCATGAAATAGTGACATAAATGCAACTCATTAAGATGACATGTCAACCAACCTGCTGATCATCACCTCTAAAATCTTACCATACAATAGGCCTGACATGAGCCTGAGACGAAGGCTTTGTGAGGAATTTGGCAATGTTTCCCTAAATTCAAAGCTACTAACAAGTCAGAGAGCAATTACACAACAAGGAGAAAAGCAGTGGCATTCCACTACTGATCTGATTAATATGTCCTTTTTCAGTTATTCTTATCAGATTGTAGAACTACTCTATTATACACAGTGGAAAGTTGTAATACTGGGGTAATTCACCCAAACATGTTCAAAGTGGAAACCAATGACCTGGAAGTTGAAAGGTTTGGTTGCAGTGGTTTGTTGCATATGGAATCAGCAGTCTGATCCACTTATTTTTACATTGTCATGAGTATATTGCAGATTCAGGATGGAAAGGCTCAGACATGGTGTTCGCTGCTTGTTTTGCTCATGATGACTATACACTGCCATTCAAAAGTTTGAGGTCAATTACAAATGTCCTTATTTTTGAAAGAAAGGCGGTTTATTTCAACGAAGATGACATGAAATGAATCAGAAATGCAGTCTAGACATTGTTAATGTGGTAAATGACTATTCTAGGTGATTTTTACTGGACTATTGTAATGCACTTTATTTCGGTATCACACAGTTATCACTCCGTCGATTACAACTGGTTCAAAATGCAGCTGCCCGTCTGTTAACCCGCACATCCAGACACAGTCACATCACCCCATCCTGTCCGCCCTCCACTGGCTCCTGGTTCATCATCGTATCGAGTTCAAAATTTTAACATTTGTTTTGAAAGCCCTTCATGGCCTTGCTCCTTTAAATCTAGCTGAGCTTTTAACCATCCACCACCGCAGCAGAGCCCTGTGGTCGTCCACACAGATGGTGCTGGACGTGCCCAGGTCCCGGTATAAGCAGTGGGTGATCATTCCTTTGCTGTTGCTGCCCCGAGACTTTGGAACGCACTACCACTTGAACTTCGTGTTATCACCGACCTGCCACTTTTTAAGTCCAGACTGAAAACCCACTTATTCAGATGTGCCTTGGAATCCTAGCACTGTTTTATGGTTTTATGGTTTTCGTAGTTTTGTGTTTTTTATGGGTTCTATGGTTTTATAGTAATCCAAATTGTATTGTTTTGTTTTATTATGCTGTTGGAAAGCACTTTGGTCTTCTGTTATGTTGTTGTAAAGTGCTCTACAAATAAATTTTGATTGATTGATTGATTGATTGATATCTCCATAGGGGTACAGAGGAACATTTCCAGCAACCATCACTCCTGTGTTCTAATGCTACATTGTGTTAGCTAATGGTGTTGAAAGGCTCATTGACGATTAGAAAACCCTTGTGCAGTTATGTTAGCACATGGATAAAAGTGGGAGTTTTCATGGAAATATAAAATTGCCTGGGTGACAACAAACTTTTGAACGGTAGTGTGTATATATATATAAACATGTTAATAAGGTAAAAAGCTTGATTTTCACCAGACAAAGTCATTAAGCATGTGGTAATGCTGCACTGTTTGCATTTACACCTTGCTGAGATCCAATTACAAATCAAGAAAATCGAGCTGTGGTCTCATTCATTTGAGTACATTGCAATAACAAACATTCCACGTCCATTTGCAGCTCACATTTCCATCTATTCTCCATATTCAGATATTCAGATACAGTCAGATGTAGCCAGGTGCAACCAACTCTCTCAACCTCCCACAACTCTGTATATAATGGTTATTTTACATAACCTGGCTAGAAGCTCATCCAAATTGACTTTGGTTTTCCATAGTGGTGCCAAGGATGTTGAATACGCAGCTGCTTTACACTTTAAAATCACTTTAAAATTCTAAATGTAGGGTGGAATCTAAACCAGTAAAGCCGTTCAAACTGTACAAATCCCGAGATTTGGTGCGTTTCTGCCTCTCATTTGTTTCAACTCCTCTGTGAACAAGCTGGCATACTGATGACAGTGTGTGCATGATTGTGTGTGTGTGATTGTGTGTGTGTGTGTGTGTGTGTGTGTGTGTGTGTGTGTGTGTGTGTGTGTGTGTGTGTGTGTGTGTGTGTGTGTGTGTGTGTGTATCATACAATGTCAGACCTGTGACTCACTGGTTGAAGAGAGAGAGTGAGTTAGTGAGGGCACAGTGCAGGAAAATGGAACAATAGATAAATAGATAGATAGATGAGTGCTCTACCCGTCTGTACCTCCACCTCTGAAGTCCAGCCTCGGCTGCTGGAGCGTAAAAAATCCACATCACCCAATCTCAGGGAGGCCCGCAGCCCATCAGAGCATGAATGTTTGGTTTCTGTCCAGATCCTTGAAAGTGTTAAAACCAGATAAGGTTCAGTGCATTTCTTGGTACAGTACACAGAGGTTTAAAAAACAGTTGGGATCCAAGAGATAATTAAATCAGGTGTACATTCACGAATCATAATAAAATCCCAATAAAACAAATAACAATAAAAACGTGCAACTTCCCAATAAATTCCAAAGAAACTATAGATTTGGTGGCTTAACTGCCCAAACTGAGCTAGTAAGAGTTGTAGATGTTGAGATAAGAATTGCAGATGGAATGAGAAAGTCAATAATGAACAAAGGAAGAAAGGGAGGAAATTTAACTATCAGCTGAATGTGAATATTGATGGGATCACATGAAGGAAAACAACCTATACAAAAACCAAATACATAAAATCATTCTGGGGGTCTTTCTTTATGTTTGTCCTGATGTTACTACATGGTCATTTGGTCGTCGTGTTTTTGACCTCTTCATGTTTTTTCTTCATCCACATTTCTTTCTATATATTGATTTTTTGGTTATTTTTTCCATTTTTAAGCTGTTGTGCTGTCTGAGCTGACTGTCAAGGACAAATACTGTAAGAGCAACAAGGCTGCAGGTAATAAAACTTAATGTCTGAATGCTGTTCCTATTATGGACCAACTGTGAACAGAATTTGTCCTTGTGGCAGCACCAAACAGCAACAGCACTCAAGAGAATAAAGGAAAGAGAAAATTATACACTAAATTCCCTGCAGAACAACACTGAATGCAGAAAATGTTCAGCTCTGATTAAAAGGGTGTAAACAGAGATGTATTATGGGAAGTAGATAAGTTCCAGGAAGGCACGTATTCACTCCTTAGATAGTTGCTCTTTTGGTGCATTCGCTAGAATATAATAGTTGTTTCTCTTAAAGCTGGAGTGCAGGGCTTTAACTTAGATTGACATCTGTAATATTCAAACCCTTTAACAACAAGTTCACACAACGCAGATTAAGCCTATAAGCAGCATGTAAATCGTAGCTTCAAATCTTCTATCTGGGGTGACATTGCCATGCTTACTTATTCTGTTATCCTGCAAAGTCCATAGGAGTCCAAATTTTGTGTCCTTGTGCCAACTGCACTGCAGCGGCAACTTTGTGCCCGCATGGAACACATATTTGTGGATCTTCTGCACATTCATGAAAACACAGATTCATAAACGAAGATGAGAAAGTGTTGGAATTAAAAAATAATCCAATCTTGTCCTTGTTTACGCCAGAAAGGGAGGATAATCAAAGCTTCATACTATCCACATCTCCGAGTACGTGAAGGTCCACTAGCGTCCAAGTAGTCTCATGCAGCCTGACCATTCTCTAGTGCTGACGTAGAGCTGTGCACAATGGTCTGACTGCACCTCATTATCATTCTGCCACTGGGGTAAAAAACACTCTCTTGCTCATTTGTTTTTGTTTAAACCAATTGTCTTGGGCCAGCCTAAGCCCAGGGTGCAGCAACGATTCCCACAAAATAGTGACAGGGGAATTCTTTTGATGGAACATTCGCATGCAAGAGCGTGAGCACTGTCAATAATAAGGCTAATCTTATACCTGTAGCCTACATCAGATTACACCAGACTAGGGCCCAAGTGAAGAATATTTTGTCATTGGAGGGTATACATGAGGCTCTTAGCGGAAGTACGCAACAATGGCACCAACTCCACCAACTCTACCCGTGCTTTAGTACATAGATGCCAATCTACTGCATGTGTATGGAGCACCTTTTCCTTACAGACTCCAAGTAAACTAGAAAGTAGTACAAGTAGTAGTAGTAGTAGTCTGCAGCTGTCTTTTGCAAAGGAGTTATAACCAGGCCTGTTCAGCTGTGGCTGCCTATTGAGTAGCAGCAACAGTAACTAGAAGAAAAAGCCCAAGAAGTGTTGATAGTGTTTTGTGTAGTTTCTCTCTGGAAGAGATTGACAACAGCTCTTTACTGCAAGTTTAATGGTTGGCTTACTTGCTACTCACTGCAGTAGTCTGGCTTAATACTGAAAAAGTCCACAGTGACTTGAGACAAAACGTGCTTATCCATATTTAGCGAAAACTACAATTTTCTATAGCCTTAACCAAAGTGCTATCGCTAAGCAGTAGTCAAATGTGAACCCAAGTCTCATGCGTGAGAGTTGTACTCCAACCTTCCTCCTGTCAACACTTAGGGGTGTAGTACGAAGCAAGTTGGACGTACGGTAGTCAGGTTTTCTTTGTGTTAACTGGTTCGACAAATCCCAAAACCCCAAGCAGAGATCATATGTATCACCACTGTCATCACCTTTCTTTTTTAACCCATTTTTTCTCCATCTGACTCTGTTCATGTTGCCACAAAAGGGGATGTTTGATGCATCAATTGAATCTTCTTTTTTTTGCATAATGGACCAATCCTACTTCAGTCAAGAGGATTTTATAATGGAAAGCAATGAAGAAGAAACAGCTTTGTTCAGAGGCATTACTAATGTATGACTCAGTGGGTTTGCAGATATAAAGTCTTCCCTCAGCTGAGAATCTCTCTCTGTATAAAATATCGTCAGGGAAAGATTTGGTGAAAGGATTATGTTTCTTAAACCAATTTAAATCCCAAAGGCAGAATGTAACGTCCTCGGAAGCAGGTTAGCAGTGCAGCGTCAGTAACCATGGTGATCTAGCTAGGTTAAAAAAGAGCCACATTTGTGACATTGACTTTAGGCTTCGGGCTCAGCATACCTCAACAACACCTAGATATAACTGGGAAAGCATAGTTGCATCAAAACTGTGAGTAGACATAATGTTTTTCCTCTTGTTCTCACTTGACAGGATTAATGAGGCTAATTATACCAACTCTGAGCTCACCTTCAACATCATGGTGTAGGTCTACAAAGACACGCAGTATACATATTTGAAAATAGCAAATTTAGAGCCACAGATTAGCTCTGCCACATAGCCTCCAAGGACCGTGGGGCTCTCTTTATTCATTTAAAGACACCCACGTGGCTTATTATGCAGGAGATGTTATTTCATTAGGGGTTTGGAAGACAGACAGACAGAGAGGGAGCAGAAGCATTACAGAGTGAGCCATATACGAGGGATGTCCTAAAGGTTTGCCTTACTGAGCCCAGAGTCGTGCCAGTTGGGAAACGCTTGTTGAGCCTCGGAGCTAAGAAAACAGGCTGGCAACACCTGTATGTACACGGCAGTAAATCCCACGCAGCTGTTGGCCTCATTCAGCGAGCAAATAGATCAAGCACTAATGCCATAAATATTCTTCTCCTCAAATCAGGTGGAATCGTGTTAATGGCTGAATAATTAGAAGCGGCGAGGCGGCCCGTCTGACAGATTTGGGGAAGAAGTTTTTTGACAGTTAAACTGGTGATTTCACATCATGCTCGAGAGCCTGAGAGTGGTTGACTGTCTGACAACCACTTGGCAAACCCACACTGGTTTGAACTGTACAACCCAAAAATAAATCTTACATAATGCAAGAGGATGGAGGATGTGACCCTGTCTTCCCCTCCAGCAGGCCCTATGCTGGCCCATCTGGCAGATAATGTGCAACTACAGTGCCACTCAGACTTGCTAAGATCCATTATGGTTCTTCCTGGGTGCAAAGTTTGGATCTCTGACCTGCACAGCATGCAGTGATAAATCTTCGAAGCTTGTCTGGAGCTTGTCTTTTTCTAATTCTGGCAATTAATGTTGCTCTCTCTTTATATACTAGTATATTTTCTTTTTTTCCTTTAAGAAAGTCATTTGAGTGATTGAGATCTTTGTCATCAGCAGGCTGTTGCAGGCTAATGCAGTGTCCTTTTTAAAATCTGCTCCTTAAAACTAAAAAAAAAAACATTCCCAGTTACTGTTTTGAATATTTTAAATGTATTGCTGTTGTTGCAGTTTGCTCGGCATTAGCACAAAACTGGAAACAGTGGAAAACAGCTAGCCTGACTATCAAAAATGCTAATTCCAAAGTTAAACATGATATCTTTAATCTGCACAAAAACCAAAGAGCAGAAATGACAGTTAGGTTACGGCTTCATGATTTCTTGTCTGCACTAAAGTCACTTCCCATCTTGTCTTGTCATCACTATGGAGGTTGCCAGGCAACCAGCGGAGACTCTAGGCTGCACTGACTACCAGTACAAGCAATATAAGTAAACAACCACCTCCACCTCCCTCACCCTGCCGCCACCTCCACCAACACAGCTGTCATCAAATTTTGATTCAAATGTTGCTAAATTGTGATTGGGGTACAGAAGTATGTGATGTCATGTCATTTTTTTCCCCAGCTGAGCCCACCAACTTCAGACCAGTGAGAAGAGAAAGGACAAAAAAACAACTTCAATAAATCATTAAATATATATAGTCCCCCCAAAAGTTTGATAGGATTCCCAGTACTCTTGGAGGGTTCAATTAACGCTCTTTGGGGAAAGAAAGCATTATTTTCTATCATAGTATGCTATGCACAAGCAAGAAACTAACATAGACATCATTTCCAGGTCGTAGATTTTCTCTTTACTTAAAAAAACACATGGAATGCAGTGTTGTGTTTGCGTTTTACAGTGGATTTTATCGCTCTTTATTGTTAAGATAAGACAAGACAAGACAAGATAAGTTAAGATAAGATAAGATAAGATAAGATAAGATAAGATAAGATAACATAAGATAAGATAAGATAAGATAAGATAAGATAAGATAAGATAAGATAAGATAAGATAAGATAAGATAAAATTCAAAGGTCAAAGGTCACTGGGCCTTAAAAAAACTGTTTTGATTGTATTGTAATTCACATGCTAATTAAGACAAAATTCACTCAGTACAAAGTATTACTACACAAATTTTAAGACTGTTTAATTATAATAAACTTTAAACTTAAAAAATGTTACAAATGTTAACAAATGAAATTTTAAATTAGCTAAGATAAAACAAGACAAGACAGGGTAAGATAAGTCAAAACTTTCTGACTCCTGAAAGAAATTCTTGTGCCAGATATTGATCAGAAAAACAAATGACATAATATATGAAATGCAGTTCCTAAAAGTAGGAAGCAATATGATTTAAGTATGATGCATCAGTGGAATAAAATAAATGAGCTAAAATAAGATTAGAAAGGAACTGTAAAAAGTCATGCAGGCAATTACATAACTGATTGTGAAAAAATGACATGAAATATTATATTGCACCTGAAAAATGAAATGAAAATGAAATATTACACTTGAAACTGAAATACTGCATGTGACAAACAAAAACGTCAAATATTGCGCATGAAATTAAATGCTACACGTGATGCAGAAACTATTACTGCATGAACTGCTATTACAAAGCTAATGCTAAGCATGCAGTGTTTCAGCTGCCATTTCCTGCAGAAAAAAGGGGCGGAGTCATGCAGTTGTTGGTTGTTGGTCTGTGTGAACATGCTAACAGTGTGGTGTCCTGCAGGGCTGTGTGTTAAGACGGCTTTATTTACTGTTGTTTCTGTTCTCCTTCCCTCCCCCTCCCTGCTCCAGGCTGTAACGGAGGCATCGATGGGACTGTGTCTTTGCGTGAAGCTCGTCCTCAGCTCTGCTCACATCTGCTCCACCGCCTTCCTGCCCACCCGCCTGCCCGCCTGCCTGCCCCGCCACCCATCCTCTTACCCTCTCTTGCCTCGCCCTGCTTCCACAACACCCCCAACTCCACCTTTTCCTTGCTCCTCCTCCTCCTTGCTCCACCTGCGATACATACATATTCCCCCCGCTTCCCCGCTCATGCCTGATTGGACCCTTTAGCGGTCAGTATTGGCCCACTTTTTGCCTGAGTGGGTGACAAAACGCGCCGCAGACTTTCAAACAGAGAGGCCTTTCTCCACTCTATGCCTGAAGCCCTTCCCTGAAAAACTGCACATCTGTCTTTCTGTTGAGGAGATTCCAACATGCACACAAATGCCATTCATGCCATGTTGCGACCCATCTTCAGCTGCAGATGTGTTTGTTTACTGCCATAATTGTGCAACACGTCACTGTTAGCATATTTAGCTTAGCCCCCGAGAGACATTGTCACAACAGCTCACCGTACAAAACTGGTAATTACAATGCACATTTGGAAGTAATTTTGGTGACTATGGGACTTTACAATTCCACAATGATGCATAATGTATTTGGAATATTGACATGACAGAAGTTATTTTGGACTGTTTCCTTAAATCTTAAAAGAAACATTTAATCATTTCGTTGTAGTTTATTTACACCATTTTTTAAAATTTACATCTGATAGTAAGGAATGGCCACACTGCTTCAAAATGTGTATTTCTGCATTTCTAACATTATCGAGTGATGCATTGCTTATGCATAATTTCCCTTACAACTTTGCATTTTGTTTTTCAATCTATAGTTTTTCTTTCTTTTTTTAAAATTTTTGCTGTGCTTTGAACCAAAAACAGTCCCACACCTGAGCATGCAAACCTAGCCTCTAGAAATTATGCTAATATACTTCTAATTTGCAACAACAAATTTTCTATTGTGCTTGTTAAAATATACCAAGCACAACGTTCAATGAACGCACTGACAAAGCATTTAATTGATTTCCCCTACAATATCCTGTAATATTAACTAAAGAATTGTGGATGCGTTTGTGGTAAACACACTCAAAGCATTTGTGAGAAAGATGGTGGTTTTGGTTTAATGTTGAAGTCAAAAATGTCTTGAAACGCAAGCACAAAACCACAGTCTTTTCATAAATGCAACCAAAGTGCTTTGTTTTCTAAAGCAAACTGCTCAAGATGCTAACCCTGGTACCTGGCATCACAACTCTGTGTTTTGTACACCCACCATCAACCCTGACCACCTCCCTGTGGATTTTGTGTAGAACAAGAAATGCACTGCTTTATTTACTCCACAAAAACACTGCTTGTGCAATGAGCACAAGCGAGGCAGTGATTTTATATCATACTGGTATTTGTAAAACAAATTAGCAGTATATATATAAGTAATTTCTCTGAGGCAGGATTGAAGTGACACTTGACATGAACTGTTTGAACATTGTGCAGTTGTGTGAATGCGACACGTCACGCACAGCTGCACATTTATCCACAAACTACTACTGCAGCTGCATCTGCGCAGTCAAGAGGTTAAGTGCCTTGTTCAAGGGCATCTCAGCAGCAGGAGTTATCAAGGGAAAACAATTATTCTTTATTTTTCTCACCCAGAATTTCCATGTTGATTCCAAGACTTTTTTACTGGCTGCAAAATGCTCCCATAAACCAACATTTTAGCCACTCATAGGTACAATCCTCTATTTCTTGACAGGAGAAAAGTTATCTATTTCAAACTACTTTACTAGGCAAGATCAAGCAAGTCAACTCTTGTGAAAATCATTTTAAAACAGGTGATGGAGAGGGCCCAGTGCTGGTGGAGGGAATCCAACTTTCCAGTGTGAATATCTCAGTTTAATTGATTCTATTACATGGTCTGCTAACTTAGAAATCAGCACACCCATTTGTCTGGGGTGACAAATGAATCTCTTTCGTGTGAGTGAAGAAGAATGGAATGAATTTCAGAAACCCGCCAGACGAATGTTAAAATATCTCCAGTGATATTCACCCAGTGGAATGTATGCAAGTTTGAAAATGTTAAATCTCCAAGTGTCAGGGGTTTGGTTTTTTGTGGGGTATGTGTGCTGTTTGAGCAAATTACACAGGTACACACACAAAAAAAAAACAGATAATCGGATACAGTTTTTATATTTTTGAGAGAAAGCACAGTAATAGAATATTCAAACTTTTTCCCCACATGTGGAGGTGCAAAGGCTATGCAACGTAAAGGTTAATATTTTAAAAAGGTGAATATTTTGCTAAAGTGCTTGTGTTTTTTCAGTATGGCCCAAATTTAAAAGCTCAAGGCGCGTTGCAAACATGAGAAATGTCTGCATACACACCCCCTAATACAGACTTACCTTCGTTTTAAACCTGAAATTTAAACTATTCTACTTTGTGCTCAGCACCAAGCGCACTGTGTCCCATTGGAGATGCATATATTTAAAAGCTAACCATAGCTTCCTCTGTGTTTTGTGGTGGAATATTTTGCCATAAAAATGAATTCACTGGTTTAAAGTTCCTATTGAGGCCCTGCAGGTTTTTAAACACCAACGCCATTAGACCCATTTCTCTGCAATTCCCTCTTAACCTTCCTGCATGCACTTGGCTAATAGGGCCCTGTGGAGATCAAACACAGTGGCAGGACATCAAAAAAGCCAAAAGAGACACACACACACACACACACACACACACACACACACACACACACACACACACAAAAAGCATAATTCACAGAAGAAGAAAGACTGAAAAATGAAGTGTTCTCAGCTCCCCCTCTGCTCGCCTAATTCCGTCTAGTTCGACAAAATATTTACAGGTGACACGAAGCACAGTCATCTGTGGGAACATGAGCACATACAGCTGCATGGATGTTTATTTTCCTACATTTCTGACTGCCACAGTGATGGACAAACATGAGAGGCTACAGGAAGCCCAGACATGGATACACATGCTTATTTTCCTAAACTTTTTTAGAGAATTCACGACCTTCTACTCCAATGAGGAACACTGAGAAACACCTTGAAATTCTTCTCAATTTGACTGTTAAACAAGGGAGTGCATTGAAAGGGCTTCTTATAATAATTTCTGCCGCTTTTTTTTTCTTCCCAAGTTTGATTTGGAAAGATTTAAAAAAAAAAAAAAAAAAAGTTGACTATCTCTGTCACCAAATCAAAGCTAAACTTGAGCATGTACAGGATGATGTCAAACACAAGCAGCTTTTCCAAAAGGGAAGGGCTGCTCCAATATATGAACAGATTAGCCTGAATATACAGAATAACCTCCTTTCTCATGACAACTGCTCATATTGCTGATTCAACTGTGCTCTGAATCTGCTTTCATCCCTTTGAATGGATACTGTCTGCTGCATAGGAGAGTTATTTTTGTCCATGGCTCATCCTTCTGTACAACATGTCTTTTATTTTTTGCCTCTTTTGTTCTTGTTATGCACCTAAAATGCTTTTGCTGCAACAGAGTCACAATGCAACACCACGATGCTTCTCCCTCCCTCCAGACGCCTGACTTTGATTACGACTGAATCGCAACTTCATCGTCCTCAAAATCACCATCCTCATCGTCATGACAACGCATAATGCTGTCAGAAGAGCATATCTACCATTCAAGCTTGTAATGGATCTTCATTCTTTGTATAATTTGTACAGTGAAAAGTTTATAAAAGTTTTCTACCCTTCCAGAAATGATTTAGTTTCTGCTGTTCAACTGAATGTCAACGAATTAAAATTTGCAAGCCTTGTTATAAAGTTTGTGTTTTTTGTGCAACATCTGAGTTTGTTCTACTGTCCAGAAGAGAGAAGAAAACAAACAAACAAACAAACATGTCAATAAAAACTTCAAGTGATGCAATCTGTGTGAAGTTTATGTTCCGTAGCTGGAAGCTAGAAATGTACAGAACATATGTTTCCTTTTAAAAATAACTTACCTTATACTTCACTCAGGTCCTGGTTTACCTCTTTGTCTCTGTTTGTTTGTTCTGAGAGACAAGATTGATGTTTAAAAAAAAAAAAAAAAAAGCACATTATGACTCACATTACGCCCCGAGACATCATTAATGTTTCTATTAATGCAGCTTATGTTGCCTTGACATTAAATTTAGAAAGCTAATTTATTATTCTCTTGATATTGACCAAAGAAGGCCAACGCAACTCATTTGACACTATTTTATTATAGCTCATGGCAGTAATTTGGAGGATACACACACACACACACACACACACACACACACCTACATACACACACACACACACACACACACACACACACACACACACACACACACACACACACTTACACTTAAAACAGGGCGTTTTGTAAGCTGATCATAAGAATTTGTGCTCGTTAATCATCAGTTAAAATATAACAAATAAAATGCTACTTTCCAAAATGCTGCATTCACATCATTTCCATTTATCCCTCCCTCATCTGTACCTACTTGGTTAAATTCACACTTAAAGACCTTTACACAAAAAGGTCCTTCTGCAGCAACATTATTTACAGCTGCACAGTTATTCAAAGCTCATCTATGACCTTCTGTGTGTTAAAAACATACCCGGTTTGGACTGGATTTATTTCTCTTGCAGGTGGTTGGATGATTGTAACACTACCTGCGCTACTCTGTGATGATTTAGAATTATTTGTGACTATCAAAAGAGCAAGGCGCTGTAAAAGCTCAGAATGTTGTGGTGTCATATCATGTTTGCAGGATAAAACCTTCTTCTGAATATACATCATTCACTGCG
Organism: Amphiprion ocellaris; assembly: GCF_022539595.1. Classification (NCBI taxonomy): domain Eukaryota; kingdom Metazoa; phylum Chordata; class Actinopteri; family Pomacentridae; genus Amphiprion; species Amphiprion ocellaris. The sequence continues at coordinate 36,464,710 of NC_072771.1, forward strand.
CAGTGAAGCCAAAACATCTAAAAGGAGAATCAATGAGCAAAACGCACTTTTGATTCGATTAAGAATTATATCTTCTTTTTATTCAATAGAAAGAGAGAACATGGACATAAAACAATGAGGGTAAAGAAAGCATTTTGACCTGCAGCTGGGATCCTCATGCAGTATCTCGGTGTTTTTAGGGTTCGTCCTGATGATGATCAGCATACATTTGTCTGTCTGTCTGTCTGTTAGCAACATTACTCAACACCAGAATAATGGATTTGGATGAAATTTGAAGGGAAGGTCAGAAATGGCACAAGGACCAAGTGATTAGATTTTGGCAGTGATGTGACTTACAGTCCTGATCCAGGGATTTGTTAAAGATTTCTGTATCATTGCGAGATAGTGACACAGCGTCACTGTAACTATGACAAGAAGTGAACACTACATCAACTGCCTGCTGACGATCACATGATGTTGATCCTATTACAAATCGACCATTACTGATTTTTCAGGACTTGTCTGTCAGAAATGATCCAAGGAACAATTGATTAAATTGTGGGGGTGTTTCTGAGTCCCATCAATTCCTGCCACCCGCTACATATTTAGGTCACATGATTCGGTATCTGTACATAACGTACACATGCATAACACACGCCTGTGCTCAGCACAAGGTCATTTTGTTTGTGGGTTCATCTATATTAAATGGCACATTGTATAATGCTGTGATTTCTGCCACAATTTTTTTTCATGATTTCAACCGTCAGAAATGATACAACGACTGAGCAGCCTTGGCAAAGTACTGCGCTCTGAGTGCTTTTCTTGTCTACTTTGCAATCACTTTCAACAACCATACTTTTGCATGAAACTGTTTCCATCTGTCCAGCTTTAGTTTTTAAAGGCTTGAAGGTTGCCAATCTGCTTGAACTAATTTTGCTACAGGTGTCAGTGTGTTGTGTAACACTCACTCTGCAATAGTTCACTCTGCAGTAGTTCATTGTTGGCCATCAAGAATACCAACATGAACAGACCACTGCAATCAGTCACAATCAGTCACTTCCACAGTATTGGAACCATTCACTGTCACTCACAACACCTGAGCCAATCACCTGCAGTCTCTCTCCCACCTGGAATCCACCCCCGTTCCTTTGTTTCAAGCACATCCAGATTCACTCAATCACATTTAGTACTTGAACAGCAGGATCACCCCACATTCACTCATCTCTGGAAACACATTCACTTTTCACAAGCCTGGAATCCTGGAAATCACAGCATCAAAGAAAGTGAGTTAAAATTCATGTGAAGCAAGTTGAAGCTGTTGGTATCATGCTAATACTCATGCTAATGCTAACAGGCCTTCAACTCCACAACCAGCTCTTGGACTTCTGGATTCCACCAACATAAACCAAACATTGGTGAGCAACTAATGAAAAATATGATGATGATGAAGCAGCCTGTCTGCTGAACAGGTTAAGCTCCTATGGATGATTTGAATTGATGGAGAGCCCCTCGAAAGAACTGGAACAGTCTGAAAAGGTTCACCCCTTCATCCACCCCACTCATTGGCAGGCCTCAAGCCTCACAGCTTCATCCCTTCCCCAATGATGTGGTAGGACTTGTTTAGATTGTTTCACCCTGTTTATATTTTGCACCTTGTTTAGACTCGTTTGGATTTATTTGGACTTGTTAGGATTTGTTCATGGACTTGTGTCATGGATAAATTACTTTGACTAACACCATTGGCAACAGTGGAACCACACTCACCTGAATTAAGAACCGTCTTTGCATTATTGAATTGAATATAGCACATAGTCATTTAAATTGTTTAAAGTGAAGCTGCTGTATTATGATTGAATTGCTTGAATTACAGGTGAATGTTTGATTTTCTGATTTTCTGTTGTTGTTTTAATTTATTATTTTGATCATTGTTCTACCTTGATATATTCAGGTATTTTCTGTTGACTATTTTTAATACATTACCGGTAATCTAATTTCTGTGTCTTGTGTTCATTAATTTTCACACAGCTCCCAGAGCTGAACTTTTTCCATAGCCTAGCCCTTAGCCCTCCTAATCATAGCATATTTCCATTGCAAGTGCTACAGTTGTGTTTAGCCAGACAGCATGAACTTCTCCGTCCAGCACTACCTTTTGCAGAGCCAACACGCAGAGACAGGCAGCATTAAAGATGAACTGCTCCAGTAGAGCTGTACAAACAATCAAGTCCTGCGTAGATGGATTTAAATACCTTTGGGAATCCCTCACCTTTTGATTTAAAGCCAACAGCTGGTCAAAAATTTCAGCTTGTGTTTGCGTTATGACCTGATGTGTGCACAACTAATGACATTCCTGTTAGCTGCAGCTGCACTTTGCATGTAGTGCTTATTAGTAAATGCTATCACGCTGAGATGGAGAGCGTGGCAAGCGATATATCTGCTAAACATTCATTGTGACCATGTTAGCTTAAGTATAACATCACAGAGCCACCAGCGTTGATTTTGGCTTTGTTTCTTAATTACTCAAATAAAAATATGATACGGTAAACCTTTATAATTCTGCAATTAGGAAATTTGCATTGTTACAGCAGCAAAGGGGATAGTCAAACATTTAGGAAATATCAGTAGGAAAATAAACCAAAAATATGCAAAAGTACTAGTTCTTCCTGTATCTGGGTAGCATTATGGTACAGTAGTTTGCAAGGTTATGCAGGTTGACTTTGGCCTTTCTGCGGGTAGGTTGCATGTTTTCCCTGTGTCTGTGTGGGTTTCTGGCTTCCTCCCACAGTCCAAAAACATGCATGATAGCTTGACTGGTTAGTGTAAACTGGCCACAGATGTGAGTGTGCATGGTTGTCTGTCTCTGTGTTAGAGGTAGAATAGTAGAACTTCATTGCACAGTGTACAACAAAATTACGCAGCAGTCCTGTCGGTTCATTCACAAAATCATATGACATTTTTAAAAGTGCAGAAGTATGAATAGAATGAAAATCTAGTAGAAAAATGTGTATCTATGAGAACAATAGGATAGCTTATTTAGTGGATTAAGAACAATCAAAACAGCAGTGTAACTGATATTGCATTGTTGAACATGTATGAAAAAGTAATGGCTTAAAGTAATGCAAAAATAACATACAAGGTGCAGTTGTATGGGAACATCTAGTATGTGAGCATGTAGGTTTGGTAAATAAATACAAGGTGCAAAGGAGTAGATATTTCCAGATTCTGCAACAGTGAGTAAATTAAGTTGAAATTGAGTTAGATTGCTGGTAGGAACTCAGGGCTAGACATTTAGTGATTGGCAGTGTTTTTGCAGCCTTGTGATGGACTGGTGAGTAAGTTTCAATAAGGTAAAGTGATGGATGGATGGATCTGATTCTGTTTGACTTTAATCACCTTTTAAACAAACAGCCTGCTAATTAGTATATTTTCTGTGATGAGTAACTATATTCTGTGTGGCTGCATCATTTTTTTAGGTGCAAACTCGGTGAAGAAATGAATGAAACTCTCGGATGAAAAACAAAGTGAAACAATACAGTCTGGTTGGAAAACTGAGGAATCTAGAACAAGCATGACCTGACAGTTAAGAAATAACCACTTTGACATCGGTAAAGATGTCATGATAATTTTTGATACAAGTCATCACCTTTCTACCCCATCTCCAGTATCTAAATCCCCTCAGGATCTCCTTAATGATCTCCAGAGCTCCTGTCTGCAGGTTTGTCAGCTGGATCACAACCATCACGATGAGGCACATTTTGCCTCAGTCATAAACCGGAACCATGAAAGGCACGTAGCCGTCGCACTCATGGGAATGGCATGACTGTGTCAGCTGGAGGTGTGTTTGGCTCATGAGCCTCCCTGTTGGATACAATCAGTAATTTCAGACTTCAGAGGGGAAATGCAAATCAGCAGACATAAAAGAAAGAGGGAAAAAAAAGCTGAAATTACCTCCCCGCCTGTGTGGACTCCCAACTTAATATTACCATAAGTAAACATCCATTTGCCGTCGGACCACCGACCGATGCTTCAGCTGATATTTTGTAGAGGCAAATACAGAGCGGTATATTGTCTCACTAATAAACTTTCATCTGCTTTTTACTTATGACTGGATAGGAAAGAGCCTTGATGTCATTTTAAAGAAGCTGGGCATTTTGTGAAACTAGAATATTAACAAAAACATTAGTGGGAAGCTCTGGATGAGTAGTCTTTTATAAAAACATATCTCTAATCTGTTTTGTGAGCTAGAGAATAGATTTCTCATTTCTCTATTGTTAACTCTCTTAAAAAAAAAAAAAAACTTCACAAAAAGCCCAAATATTGAAACTGAACTGATTACACTGCATTCATGCCATCACTAATCTTTTTACTTAGAGAAAAAATGTGTTTGCGTTAAAGAAGCTATTAATGTCATGTTATTCTTGACTATTAATAATTGAGGCAGACCTAATTGATGACGTGAAACAATATTGACAAACTTCCCTCCTATAGCTCGACCGATTGAAAGTGCAGCACAGCAAAATATGCTAAAAAAATATTTAAAAATTGTGAGGAACAAGGCAACCATAGTTTATTGGTATCTGTGTTTTGATCATGCATGTAGAAGTAAGATGAGAAAAAGAACAAGATCATTGTGCTATTGTTGCTGCAATTCGAAGAGTGGAAACCAGCAGCTCCGAAATCCCATCTCTGATTAATGCTGGTTTCTATCCAACCACACACTTAATTACAGTTAATTAGGGTTAATTGCAGTAATTCAGGTTCACCTTGCAGTCACCTTGTATACATCAGTCCCTGATGAGATGGCTTGAGTGAGAACCAGCACAACTCCGAAGCCTTGGATCAGGCTTGAAAACAACTTTTCTGCAAACCTGATGCTGAAAAAATACAACATTGTTCATTCCATAAGAACAGATACATGTGTAGAAGAAAAATAGACAAATTCAATGTTTTTTTTTTGTTTTGTTTTTTTTACACATGCCATTAAATACATTCCTATACAATTAAACTGCATTGTAAGTTACATTTTGAGAGAAGTGTTTTCTGCCAGATTATGGTTGCAATGTCTGTTTTTTCTGTTTATTTTCTTACTGGTGTCCATTCCAGCCAACCACATATTAAATTTAGCAGGATTTGCCAAAAAAACAAACAAAAAAAAAAAATGCAAGAAAAGCTTAAAAATGTGGTGAAAGGGTTGCGTTTTAATCCAATTTATGATATTTTGCTGAATCTAAGCTAATCTAAGACTTAGTGGCTCTTTCAAACTGGAATCCTTTTGCTGTATTGTCACAGAAATGTCTTAATTTCTGAACAAAATTCCATTTATTTTCAAGGCTTAGGTGAGAATGCAGTTTTAAGTGTGCAAGACTATAATGTTAAAGAGACAGGTTTGTGGTTGTGCAGTTCCATTCAGGAGAGACTGACCCTGATGATGTTGATAGTGTGGTTGTGTCCTGTTGCAGCATTTTCCTCTTTACTCTCTTTACTTTTCAGGAGGTTTTGCAGGCCAGCAGTTGACTGTAGGGTGCATGTTGCCATTTAAGACCATCCTGTTTGGAATTTTTCACGTTGGCAGGGTTGATTTGAAGTACTTGAAGTCTTGGTCACAGATATCCTTATAGCATAGCTGTAGGTGGCGCTAGTTGAACTGCATTGGTCACAAGAAACATGATGCACACGCACAGTGGTGGGTGGATTTGCCCCGGTGTCCAGCAACAACTACCCCACCTATGGGGTCAAATTTAACCCCCTACTACTTGTGGTGTCATGTGGAATGGCAAAGCTAAGGGAGCATGTATGGGATGTGTCGCGTCCAGCTCCCGGACTTAGGTCACATTCTTCCTGTTTTATTCTTCAAACACTTCCTGTTTTGTGTCTGTACCCACCTTCTGTCTTGCTTCAGGTGTCTTTACAGTGCCATTCTGCTTTTCCACCTGTGTGATTACCTGCCCCGCCCTAATGTGCTCCACCTGGGTGTCGTTGTCTCCACATATACTCATCCCTTTCTTCTTGTTCCTCGCCAGTTCATCTTGTGCCTTCCTGCCAGCATCTCAGCCTTTTCTCATGATTCCTAGAACTTCCTGTTTGTATTTTGACCACTGATTCTTGCTTATGTATCTTGGATACTTGGCCTGATTGTGCTTCAGTGTACAACGAATAGTTTGGACTTTTACTCCAGTAACGAGTCGTGCATCCTTGGCTCTGATACCCATTCATAAATCTGGATGTACATATTTGGCTGCTGTGGCTCAGGTGGCAGAGCGGGTTGTCTGCTAACCGCAAGGTTGATGGTTCAATCTCTTGCCCCTCCACAAGTCCTTGGGCAAGACACTGAACCATAAGTTGCTCCCAACGGCAGGCAGCCAACTTGCATGGCAGCTCTGTGGTGTGTGCATGTAAGATCAGCAGTCAGCAAACTGTAGTATAATGTAATTAAGAAAGCCCTGACATGCAGACAGTGTGAGCTGTTTAAACACAAAGCTTCTTTAATGTTGCCACAAATTTAGAACTACAAAATGCAGAGAAGTTTTATTTTTGTTGTATGATATTACACATTTCACTGAGCCTGAGGTGAATCCCTGCAGCAATTACTTTGCAGAGGGCATCTGAAGTGTGCGAGGTGAAGCACTGAAGAGCCTCGTGGCTAATCACAAGTTTGACCTTTCAGGGTTGGACAAGAATAGACTTCTACCTGGCAGCATTTCTGAAGCAGATGGAAGCACTTTGAAACAGAGACACACATAAAACACACCTTTAAGCTTAACTGTCTGCATTAAGACAGGAAGATGTTGCAGGGAGACTATCTTTCAACACGGGGATGTCACAAGAGTAAAAATGGAAATCACTCTGCACCATCCACAAAGAAGCAGGAGGATAAATGTACTGGTAATGTTAGCCATTTACTAGATAATGACATTAGCCGACTCGTCCAAATAATACACACTGCTGTTGTTTTCCCACTGAGATTGTAATGTGTTAATAGATGTGTGCAGGAGCCATTACAGTTGTTTGTTCAGATATCTACAACACAAAACAGAAGCCATACAAGCGTCTCATTTGGAGGAAGTTTTTTGCAGAACTAATTTAAAGTTCCAGAGATCAATAGCACCACTCATCCTTGGACTTATAGATTATGAATGTGAAATTGTTTGCCACTCCCATGGCACCCATCATTGCCCTTTGCTGGAATTTGGCAAAGTAACTTCAACACCTCAGTTAGATTAGTTCCGAAATGGTAATGGGTCAAAGCAGCCTCATGTGGACTATAATGTATCTGACCATATTGAGTTCATTGTTGGCGCCACAGGAGGAAGATTTCAAAAGGTTTAAAGCCGGACATGCACCTTGATCTCATCATTCATCTGGGACCACAGTGAAATGTGCCCTTCCTGAAATTTTCATCATATCCAGCAATTTCAAATGTGAGATTTCACAGTCGTTGCTCAGAATATTGCTTTATTGCTTTTGAATTTGCTAAGAAACACTTGGAAGCACTCAAGAGGCCCATGAGGCCACTTCACTTTTTAAACTTCCTCTACAACCATGATTAAACCATTAGAAAGTAAAAAAGTTTAGGATTTTTTCAATGAAAACAATCCATTCCTGCCTTAAAGTGTATGTAACTCTACACTGTTGCTTCTTTTAGCATGTGCAAATCTATATGCTCGAGCACACCAGCTCACCTATGGCTCCGCTCAAACACTATAAAACTACGCTACACTATAGCAAGTTGCAATTACGGAATAATTAAGCCATACATGTTGAAATCCATTCTGAGGAAGAATAATGAAGTTGACAGGATTAGTTCCTTGGGTTTTTACATATGAAACCCAAGAAATCTGTGTTTTGAGACTATCATTGGCATAAAGTGGAGTCATGGCATCGACTTTGCCACTGTTTTGCTCATGGTGTGTCTTACAGCATAAAAAAACACCATATGAAGACATTAACAAGGTAAAACAGCTAGATTTTCACCATCTAGGGTCTTAAATGTGGTTTTTTTTAGAGGTTGTGCAAGAAGCCTTTTGTTTTTCAGTGCAAATTTGAAAACACTGACCAGCTGTGACTTTGGTCCTATATAAACAAATGGTCCACATGTGTTCAGCACAATGGTTGACAGCAGTTTGATTTCTTTGTTTTGGTTGGATAAATAATGTACAACACACACCAAGATAGGAATGAATAAATCTTTGACAAAGTTTGTGGAATACAGTGTGTGAAACGGCTGTAAAACACAGAAAATTTTAAACTTAGATAGCTCATACTGCATATGATAAAATATTAAAAATGTTAAGAGTACAGTCAAATATGATACGGTTTGGATAAAAGACTTCCCACATCTAAAACACTCTAAGCTTTTACATACCACCCACCAGCATTTCAGGGGTGGCACCATAGGCCACTGTTATCACCCCTGACAGTCTGTTGTGAAGCCGACAAACACGAAACAAAGTGGAACTCATCTGTGCCGATAATGATTTTGCCCGATGACCTTGACAAAGTGCACACAGCATATATCCAGCGTCGCCCTTGGGTCTTTTCAAATCAGCTTCTTTCTTCTCTTTTGCCTCTGCAGCTTTGACCCTTTTAGCTGTGCTCAATTTTGTTGCTTACAAGACGATCTGGATGCCAACAAAGAGTGGGTGTTTTCTTTTCAAGTCAGAGATTTTGCATGACAAGTCCCGGCTGAGTTCCTGCCTCTCACAGGCCCACTGGTCTTTACGGGGTTTTAGCTTCACCCAGAAGCAGCAGGGGAATCGACTCGGATTTTACGTTGCAGATCACATCAAAAGAATCGAGGGCTCCACATCGTAGCCAACAGGAGAACCCTGGAATCATCTTGCATATGTTCAGACAATCTCATTTTTATCACTATTTTGCCTGCACTGCCCACTTCATCTTCAAGCCCACAACACTGCTACGTAAGCTGGCAACTTCTGAGCTTCGAACGTTCATGCTGAGAAGAAAACGTATTATAGATCTTCTCTGACATTTCATAGTGTCAAAAAAAAAAATCCCTCTCAGCTTGTGCGACTGGGAATTTCTCACCTGTTTCACTGAAATTATTTTTGGGAGGAGAATCCTGTTAAGATCAAAGGTTTAGTTTGGAAAAGAAATGCGTCACAGATGATGAACTCAGACCCCAAGAATAATTGCATTTGCACCTGTTGCAGTCACATTTATATGGATGTATATTTTACTACGTTGCCCACATCTGCTGTTCACTGAAGATAGTGTCAGCTGATGCCAAGTCAAATACTTTGCAGAGCACAAAACAACAAAAGACACCACAATTTTTCAGATGCTTTGTATTACAGTCCAAGCTTCAGGGATCAATGTATCAGCGTTCATTAATGAATTTACAGTTAAAACATTCAGTCTGTGTGTGATGAGCAGAGTTATTTGCCTGCAACATCATCTTTTTTTGTAAGTTTGCATGCACCACAGTAGAGGTGCAGTAAAATAATCCAAAATCCACTGAATTTGAGCTTTAGTTTTGTTAAAAATGTGCATTTTCATTTTGTATGATTTTAAGAAAAGAAGAAAATTTGCACTGCTCATTGGGCACCACTGTACATTAAAAAAAAAATCTTTGCTTTATTACACTTTTTTCAACATTTTTATCTTGCAAACATGAACCAAATAACTAATGAAATTATGGACAGGCAGAAACAGAGTTTTATGCATAAAAAGAAAGCACAACAGGTGTAAAATTATTGTCATGTGACTATTAATTTTTCATATGCATAGCTCTCAAAACAGCTCTGAAGTCCGTTAAAAGTGTTGATTGCAAAAACACAAAATCCTTTTTCCATCCGTCTTTTTCCTGTAATTTCATAAACCCACTAAACCCACCCCCTAATTTTTAGCAACTTTTTCTTTCTCATGTTCTGTGAAATAATCCCCTTCTTAGCTAGTCAGATTGGTGCAGAGCATTAAGAGTCATGAACTATTTTTTACACTCTTTTGCCGATTCCTGTTTTTGGGGGAAGCAGCTTAACGCTACATCATGGGATTGGTTAAAAAGCAGATATACATTAAAGAGGCCATCTGTCCTTTTGGTCTCTTCGGTTTGTAATGCAGTTTAACATTGATAAGCCCACAGACCTAGAGTGTAGAGAGAGAACGAGGTACATCCGCCTGGAGCCAAAATCCTCGCAAGTCTGGAAAAAATTGAATGAACTCACGATTTCCCTTGCACTCACAAGCTCAGGGGTAGTCGTATATCTCGAAACGACAGACGCAAAACTGCCTCTATTGGCAGACGTTTCCGGAGCTCTCAGATTGACATCATCTAAAGTTCTCTTCAGCTCTCTTAGTCGTGCTTCTCAGAAAAAGTTGTGTGGAAAAAGATATCCGAAGTGAATATAATGAAAAACCAAATGAAAACTCAAACCTTGAAAGACATTAAATGCACAACAGGAATGACAGGAAACAAAATGAGGAACTAGAGGCAATGAGGCAGAGGTTATGTTATTTCACTAAAACTATGTAGCCTACATGCATATTCACATAATTTTGGACTATTGCAGTATAAATACAATAACAATAATAACTAGAAAAGCATTCAGAGAGCGCAGTACTCCGCCAAGGCTGCTCAGTTGAAGTATCATTTCTGACGGATGAAATCTTCAATAAAAATGACCTTGTGCTGAGCACAAGCATGTGTTTTGCATGTGCATGTTCTGTCTGAATACCAAATTACATGTAAATTACATTTATAAAGGTCTGTTGATCAGTTCATCACTTTTGGCAAGCCTTTGTTTTGCTACTGTTAAAATAACCTGATGACATGGACATGTTCCAAGATTCACAGGGTTCACATTGTGAATGAGTGGTTTAGGGAGCATGAAGCATCATTTTCACTTGTGGATTGTCCTCCACGGAGTCCAGATCTCAGCACCACTGAGAATCTGTGGGATGTTCTGGAGAAGACTTTGCCCAGTGGCCCGACTCTCCCATCATCAATATAAGGTCTTGGTGAAAAATTAATCCAACTCTGGACAGAAATAAATACTGTGACATTGCAGTAGCTTATCAAAATGACGCCACAGTGAATGAGTGCTGTACTCAAAACGAAAGGCAATCCAACAAAATATTAGAGTGCAACTTTTTTTTTTTTTTTGGCCGGGCAATGTATATCATCCCTTATTTACAAGTGACACTAGAGAGTGAAACTTTATCCAGATGCTGACTGAAAACACAATTATTCAATTTAGGATGCATTTATTGATTAGACGGATGTTTAGAATGCAGTTAATACTGTAAACAGACCCACCTAGTCCACCCAGAAGCATCACAGAAAAATGTTGAAGTAAAAGCTGCAAAAAAAGACAGAGCACCTGCCTGTTTATAGTACTGTTTAAAGTTTAAAGTGTTGTAGAGCATATCTTTTAGAGAATAATCTATCTATCTATCTATCTATCTATCTATCTATCTATCTATCTATCTATCTATCTATCTATCTATCTATCTATCTATCTATCTATCTATCTATCTATCTATCTATCTATCTATCTATCTATCTATCTATCTATCTATCTATCTATCTATCTAAGGAATGGAGTAAGATGGGGTAGTACCATGGCAAGATGGTAGGAACCACTGCATAGTATCATGAAATGTGTGCATCTACATCATTCTAGATACTCGCTCTACATCCACAGGTTCTGCAGTAATGCTAGAACTTCTCCAGTGGATCAAATCCTCAGTTTAGGAGATAAATGCGCCACTGTATCATTTCAAAATCTGGTAAATGGTGACTGGTTGTTGGTTCAATAGGCTGATAAAATATCATCATCACAGGAAAAAGACTGAAATAAGCCTAAAAGATGTGAATTCTGGATTACGTGTGCTGAGTAAATCATTTCTATGTGCTTCCATGCAACCATAAAAATAGTCATGCAAAGGAAACATTTCCGGTAGCCACACACAAATGCATAAATGAAAATAAAAAGACTAAGGTTCGAAGGACAAGCAGGAAGAGCAGAGCGGAGGATGTATTAAAAGAAACAAATGTAATTTTAAGCGGGGAGTCTTAACTCTGGGCAACGTAACTGGGCTAAGCAGGGGCTTTGCACAGAGATCCGCATGGTGTGTGGCTTTATGAGAGGGCAGATGGTAGCACTCAAGCAGGAAGTGATTGACATAATGACATGGCCGACCGTGGAATGTGGGTGTATGTGTGTGCTGAATGAGCGTATGCATGTCTGTGTGTTTCTAAAGATATACCCTTAAAGTGGATTCAAAGGCATCGCTCTTTTCTTTCTTTAAACTCTACTGTTGCTGTGTGATTTCCAGGAACTGCGCTCCATTCGGCGGCTGATACAAGGCGGCGCTTGCCTCGCTGATCATTCACGAACAACCACATACAGTTGGAACGCTACTATGACTTCAACTGTACAACTAAATAAGTGAAACTTTTCAATTGAGTTGTGTAAACAGACTCCACTTGTGACCGGCAACTGTGTCCATTCATTTATCGACTATGTTTTCAATTAAACAACTAATCTAAGTAATTAATTCCCCCCCCAAAAAATCAAACTGACCTTTACCAGGCACAAAACTGAAGGTAAACACAGGTTTACACGTTAAAGCTTCCATATTGTGCCACTATTTCGCCAATTAATCAAAGTTTTACAGTGTGTTTTTTCATTTTTTCAGCTCAAAATGCTGCAGTTCACTTCACCATAACTGGATCAAACCTGATTTTAACGCTGTTTTGCTCTAAAAACTGAAGAGCTGCAGTTGCTTGTGCTCCCTTCAAGAAGAAAACTATCTCTGTCTGGCAGTCCCAATTCGATTTGGATGACTCTTGGTTAGTTAGGTGTTAAATGTCCTCTGGGTCAAATTTCTATTCATGTGTAAAACTGGGATGCTAATTATTTGTGCTGTTATTTCACACCTCCAAGTTTAGAAGCACAAAACACAGTAAAAATGAGAATTATATGACCTTTAGAGCAAAACTGCAGATCGAAAGTCACAAAATAAATTGAGAACAGAGCTTTTTTGGCCAGCAGTGCAACTCCAAAGAAAGTCTGGCTTTTAATAAACCCATTAAAGTAAAACCGTTAGATCTGCTCTTTCTCTAAACATAGATAGATAGATAGATAGATAGATAGATAGATAGATAGATAGATAGATAGATAGATAGATAGATAGATAGATAGATAGATAGATAGATAGATAGATAGATATACTAGTATATAATATTCTCTGTGTACTTGTTGCAAGGACAAGTGTAGAAAATCTTGAGAGGTGCTGGACAATGTAGTTTTTAAACAAACAGCAAATCTTTTTTAAAAATTAGCAAAAGGAAAAAAACGTTCAAAAATTGGTTTTGTGCTGCCTTTGGAACAAACCATTTCCTCATTTCTCTCCCAGTACACTCATATATAAAGGGCAGGGGGTGTGCCTTTCCAGTTTAAACTGACCAATGAGGATACATCTTCTATCCAGGTGTATTTGAGATCCCACCTACTCAGTGAACCAATATGAGAGTAGCTCTGGAGGCGTGGCTCCTTCTTCAAGCTCCAGGACAAGATGGCACCTGCAAGGAAGAAACTCACACAGGTAATGGCTTCTTTAGACTTCATGTCTCACTCTAATCAGACAGGTAAACTTAACTTTAGGAAGTACAGTTTTCTCTGTAGCCCCTGTAGTTGTCAACATTAATAAACAGAAAGACCAAATGAGGAGGGGTTCACCTCCACCTATCTACACAAACGATCTGTATGTAGTCAGATTCCTTTAACTAATGCCTCTAATCACACTGATCACAATTATTCACAGGTTATCTGTTGTTTCATGCTGTTAATGTCCCAACAAGATGAAGCTACAGCCAAAGTAGAACAAGCCCAGATTTTAGCCCAAACATTTTCTCAAATGCTTATTTATCAAAAGGTAGTAGACCGATGTGTTGAGGGCTTTATGCGTGTATATAGCAGCTACAAGGATAAACACGTTAAGAAGCTCTTTCTATGAATGAACAGACACCACTGAAGGTGGGTTTGCATCTTCTGGAATAGTGCATGTGTGTTTCCTCTTCAGGTGTTTGTGCATTGCCACCTGATTGGTCGATGATGATCTAAAGTATTTTTAAGGCCTTGGTTTTTCTGAAACTTTTACCCTGAACCGAGTTTTCTAGCATTGGAGCGAAGGGTGTAGCCGATCAGTGACTAGAGCCAAAAACAGCTGGTGCCATTATGCAGCAACGTACAGCGAAAAAGCATCTCTTTGAATGATTTTTTTCCCAAATGCATCAATTTTCAGCAACAGTTATGTATCTAATCACTTCAGCATTTACAGGTGGTAACAAAACCCTTTAAAAAACTCTACATTTGTGCATAAATATCCATAAAACATGGTTAACATATGGTCTGATACGCATTTTAGTTACAATTCAAAACCCATTTAAACTAACAGCACAAAAATCAAAAGCACAAAGTTAAAATGAAAGGCCTGAGTAAGAGCAAAAGGCTTAATGGAGTCTCTGGAGCTGCTTAACATTTCTGTTCATGAGTCTGCCAGAAGCAAATCTTTGGGCACAATGTCCATGTCTGCTCCCCAGAAAAAAGAGGAAAAAAAGCATCAATGCTTGCCTGAAGTTTGCCTAACAGCACTTAGCACTCCTCAACCTGCTGGGAAAAGGGTTGGTGGACTGGTGAGAAGAGGGCTGAATTATTTGGAGGGAACATGCAGCACTATGTATGGTGTTAAAAAAAAAAAAAAAAAAAAGGCCCTGAAACATGAAAGAATCATCCCAAAGGAGAGGATCAGTGGCAGGAACATCATTTTTTGGGGCTGCTTTGTTGCCTCTGGGCCTGGATTTACTTGCCACCAATGAGGGGAAAATGAATTCCCAAGTTTATCAGGTATCTTAAAAGACAGTGTCAGAGTGGCTGGAAAAGTTGGGTGACTTAGGACAAAGTAAATCTACTGTAGAAAAAAAATCCACCTTTTCGAGTCCAAACCCAGTAGAAACATCCTATGAGTGTTGCTGAGTAGATGCAGCTGTGAAAAGAATCCAAAATTCCTCCTAAACTTTGTGCAGCTTTGATCTATAACTACTAGAAGCACTTGTTTGAGGTCAGCCTTGCCAAAAGAAGTTCAACCAGTTGCATTATGAGCATCATTTCACATTTTATGACTCACAAAGCAAGCATTTCCAGTGTTCACATACTTTTCTTGCCACTTTAACTCCCTAAATATCTCATCTGAACGATAACAGAGAGAACACAAGGACTCTACTGGTGTCTCTTTCAGTCCGTTATGATGAATGGAGGTAATTATTTTCTTCTATTCTGGGGAGAAACTTAAAAAAAAGACTTGCATGCAGAGAAGAGGCGCTATAATGTCTGGAGTGACACCATTTGTTATCACTCGGTTACCAAAGTGGGGTAGACACGGTGGTGGGGGGGTTCAGACAAATGTTCAAGCTTAATTTACATCAAGAGGGAGGCTGGCTGATAAGATAAGATAAGATAAGATAAAGTTCTTTATTTCTCCCCACTCCAGGGGAAATTTACATTGTTACAGCAGTTTTATTTACAATATATACAAGGGTGGCAAAATTTTTAACAGAAAAAATAAAAATAAAAATAAAGTTTAAAAGTGCAAAGATGTGCAGTGCAACAATGGTGATCTATGCTGTAGTTATTCTGCAAACACATTGCCGTGTGTTGGGACTAAAGCGTGCCCATCAGCTGCTACATGTCTGCTTTTTATTCAGATTTTGACATTTTTTCTTTAAAAAACAAGTGGAAATGCAAGGAAAGAAGAGGATTTAGACATGGCTGAGGTGGAAAAATTGATAAATACACAATGCAATACCGGATTTCACCTCTAAATAATGATGAACAACGTGACTCCTGTATCACACGTTTGGATTGGAAAGAAAAAAGTAAAAGCAGATGAGACGTCAAACCTATGTGAACCAATTAACCAGGAAGAAAAAATCACAAATGCCATGTTTCCGTAATGTTTACCGCATGGAGTGTAATGACTCTTAATTAATGATCTCATTGTGCTCTCTGCAGTGGTTTACTGGCATCTGACTTCATCAACCAGCTGTGTCCATGCCATAAAATTCACATACTGGATGGGAAAACATAGTAATACACATTTTCTTGATGTAGTTATGTTAGACATTTGCACTACATTTTAGTGGGAAATGTGTTTCATTGTGAGCCGTAATTATAGATTAATCCCTGATCTGGTTTAAAGGCCATTATGATGATTTGCAGTTATTCATGAGGGTAAAATGAATGCATGCCATGTGTGTTATTGTGTATTATGACATTTTTGCTCTTATTTTTTTTTTTTTTTTTTTACATTTTTACTTTAAAATGACATGCATGTGAAGTTTGACCAACTGATCAGTGTTTAACTGGTCAACATTTAACATTTAATGAGCTCTGAAATGATTGACTACAAACCTGAGGCTCCTGTTTTCCAGGTTCACTGAGTGTAAAACTGGTCATCTTGTCTTTGTCTAACAGAGAAACACAACTATAAAAGGAGCCTGCTTCTTGACAAACAGGAAAGATGGTCACTCCCATGTCATTTGATACAACTTTACTCCATTTCTCAACTCAAACTTTGGCAACTTTGCAACATATTAATTAGAAAACGGGGGTTTTACTTTCGAAATGACTTGAAAGACTTCTAAATTTTAATCTCTTTATTTATTGATTAAATGAAAATATGAAATCAGGATCTTTTGCAAGCTATAGTTTTATGGACTACACGCATCTCTATCTCCTGCTGCTGATCCATTTTAATAGTTGTCTAAAATCTTTTTTCTTAAGTCAAATTACCAATTGAAACTGAGCAAACCTGATATTTAGAACCTGGATCCTTGTTTCTAAAGCTCCCTGTATGATTATTTACAAGGAATCACCTGATGCAGTTCAAAAACCTTGGAAAGGTAAACCCTAAATGACCATAAAGCTGCTTTTATTTGCCTCTCATAGATAAATTTTAAACAGAGAAATCAATAATCTAAAATTCCCTTTGGATCCCCTTTGAGCAAGCAGTCAGCTGCAGTGTTTGCTCAAAGGGAATCCAAGGGGAACTCTGCACTTTGTCTTTTAAGAAAGGATTTAATTTGAATAGGATCTTTGAATAGATGAAGGCTAAATATAAATAACAACAATTCAGTCTCAGCCTCTCTGCATTGTTGGGTAATGGTGCTCATTTGCTTGCTGCACAACTGGAATATTGCACAAATAGTGGATTCTTCACATTAAACGGTGCATTGCATGGCATGTATGGCCAATTACATGTCTTAAAACCAAGTGTGGATTCTTTAAAAGCCTCCAGCTGCACGCTCTGTCCAAATTACTGCCTTTCTTATCTTATTTCCATTACAAATCTGCGCAAAGATCTTCATCCTCTCCTCGATTAATCCGACTTGACTGCAAGTTCCAGAGTCTCCTGGTGAAAAGCGTCCACAAGCTGCTCTGATGCGTCTTACCTCTTCCGTTCTGCTCCCTCTGAAGGCCTACAGTGGGTCCAGGAGGAGTGCGGGGAGAGTCTGCTGTTGCATGCTGAGTGATGACGATAGCCGAGATAACTGAACCCACCTACAGTTCATTTAAATGCCCGCGCACGGCTCTCTCCCAGCTCGTCACTGTGTCTCCCGTTGCTCTGTATTTATAAGGCGCCCCGGTGCGCGGAAAAGGCACAAGCATGCCTCGTCTCTAGAGAGGCAGAGCGCTGCTGCTGCTGCTGCTGCCGCGACTTGGAGACGTTTCTTTTTTTATTTTTTTATTTGGATGAAAGATCTGTGCAGCCGCTGTTAAAGGGAAGAGACACGGGGAGCGCAGGAGTTTCATTCCAAGTTCACTGCAGCAGGTCGTTGTGACAGCGACCTCGCTCTCAGGGGTGAGTTGTAGTTTTAATTCACTCTGCTCCATCTTTTTTTTCTCTTGGTTCATTTATTTCTGGGGAAAATTAGGCTGCGCATTCCGCTGGTGGTATTGGGTGAAGAATGGAGAGCTTGAGAATAAACGGAGCGTCCCTCAACTATTGCGCGTTTTATTTTGGAAAAAATAAAAATTGACGCACAAATTGTTGGAGTTTGCAGCCTTTGTTGGTGTTTTTCTTTTATTCATGTTTGCAAAAGAGTCGCCAGAACTTGTTGCAGAGAGAAATAGACACAAAATTCATGCTCGGTGAGAACATTTTGTGCATTTTTGTTGTCGAGTGCATTCGTGCTGGAGAGCAGTGCAAAAAATAATTTCTGGTCATTACATGTACGTTAAGCCATCTACGTGCTTAGCAGAAAATTAAATGTCAATTTCCTTCTTTGCAAATCTATGTTGTTTTATTAAAGACTGATAAATGCTTTTCTCCTGATGGCTCCACACAGTTGTGCTTTGGACTTCTCTTGACAGCAGAAATGAGAGAGAGAGGACATCCTTGCTCTTGCAGGCAGTGAGTTAGAGGAGAAATCTGTTTCGTTTTTATGCGTTGCGGTAGTGGAGATGCGAATCTTGAATTTGTTGTTGATGCTGCAGCAAAAATAACTAAAGTCATCTTTTCTGTCTGTTTGGCGCATTACTGGATTAACCGTTTATGCGTAAAAACAGACATTCAGTCACTATTATCACCCACACATTGTGCATTGTTTATGTAACCTCTTAGTTCCCATCAGGTAGAATGTACTAAGATGTGAAGACCAACCTGTTGGAATAATACTACCTGACACCCACTTGATTTGTGGCATCTCGTGCCATTTTCAACTTTATGTGCAACATGTGAGCAAAGTATTATAGATTTTAGCTTCTACAAGACAGGCCACAAAAGTAGCCTTACAGAAAAGAGAACAACTTTTTGCCCCCGTTTGTATATGTTAAAATTATCAGTATAAATACTTGAACTGTGTAGCTAATTCAAGCATCTAGAACGTGTATTACAAGCTCAGTGCAGAAACTAAAACCATAAAATCGTTCAACTTTCTCCCCCATGTAGGAATTAAGAGTTTCAATTTTTTTTTTTCCTGAATAATCTGGATTGTGACTGTAGATGATGCATCTGCGATTGTGCATTTGCACAGTTTTCTTAATGAAACGTCCATTTTTGATGTGAATCAGCTACCACGTGGTACAAAACCAGTGGTTATTATTGCTTTAAGTAGAAGAATTGTAACCACATACCTATAATTGGCAATCATCCTACCCAACCCAGACCCTAGAGTATTCTTTTAAAAAACCTGATTTTAATCTTCGTATTCAGAGCACATTTCCACCAGTTTCCTCATCCATTATTGCCAATTTCTTATCTTCGTAGGGTGCAGCTACAAAGAGAGAAGATTAAAGGGCCGCTATGTAAGTTATTCCTGCGCCCCAGGACAGTTCAGGCAGCATTTATGAACCAGTGCCATCTTTTTTTCCCCACCTAAAGCCATGAACTGACTGAGGACCTGACCTCTTGAGTGCGTGATTTCACTGCTGCGCAAAGACTTTTTACAGCTACTTGTGGCCAAGATGAGAATAAATTTGCATTCTTATGAAGCCTCGCTGCTTCAGTTGAAGTTGGCGTTATATCGCACATTTTCCAGTGATTCCTGTCTGCGGGACAGAGTTCAGAAAGCCTCTCTGAGTTGTTGGAGACGGTCTCGATGCTGTTGTGTTGCTGTGAAGGCGGAGCGCTGACCTTGGTGCTGAAGTATTCCTGCGCTGCGCTGCTTTTCCTGTACGGAGCGCACAGCGGGCTCACAGAGCAGCACCACTCATTTCTCTCTCTCTTTTTTATGTTGACAAACTGTACATTCAAGGCGACGCCACCCACGCGACCAGATGCAACGATGTCTTTCTTTTTTTTCAAAGAGCAACCATAACACGCTCGTAGTGTCTTTTGCATCTAAAGGAGTCAAACGCATTCATGTAAGCGTCTGGTAAAGTTCAATTCGAGTGCAGAAACAATGACGCACGGAGTGAAAGAAGACGAGCACATGCTGCAGGATGATCGGATTTAGTGCCTTTTGTGTTAAATAGATTGTTGTGATCTTGCAAAAACACATGCAAACGTCTTATATACGATTTTGCATTAACAAAAGAAGCGATTTAGACATTTAAACACAACGTGGAGGCATATCCTCTGTCTGCACCCGACAAAAACTTCAGTTTCTAAGCTCTATTCAAGCTCAGTATCAGAGACACTTCAGGTTTGCATGAATAAGTCTGTGATTTCTGGATCCCCCCCCCCCTTTTTTTTTTTTTTTTTTTTAAAGAAACTTGAGTAGAATTAAAATAGTGGCAAGCAAAAAACAAACTTTATGCTTCTCTTGGAGTTGGATTAAACCAGCTTCAAGTAACAACAGCAACCCCACTGCGTAAAAATGCTCCAATCTTGCACTCTAAACGTATGCAAATTGCTCATTATGCTGAATGCCCCCAGTCAGTGACATTAGGTTGTTATTGGATCATTATCACTGATGCATTAACATGTTAGCTGCTTAACTGTTGGGTGGTTTTATCTATGAAATACATCACATTTTTTTTAAAAAAACTTCTCATAGGTTTCAAATGTTTTCCAGTTTAAAATTTTAATCTGTTGCTAAAAGTTGAATGTTTCCTCTGAAATAGCACAAAATTGTACTCAAGGCTTGCAAAGATGCTTAGCCACTTTTCCCCACTAGAGAAAACAAACAGCTCAGTATATAGAAAGATTTTCAAATGGTGCCTGAATTTGAGAAAAGGTTTTAGTATCTGTGATGCCGATACTGAGGATCACAGATGTGCGAACAAGTTTCATCAGCTGGATTGTAGGTTTTTCAAGTTCACAACAATGTTTTGCATCTGTAGCTCAACAGAACTTAATGATCTGTTAGCTTCTGTTTTAATGACTCATATAATCTCTATGACTGATGCTCAATCAACTCACTGTAAACAAATCATGCAGTAAAGATAATTTGCCTCCGAAAACCTAACAAAACTTGTGTTTCCTCCCCTTCTGTTGCTTTTCAGAAACATCCCTGGGGACACAAACACCTGCAAGCGCGCATAATCACACACAGGCAACATGCAGGAATCGGAGCCTACAGTGTGCCAGCTGCAGCCCAACATCATCTCTGTGCGCCTTTTCAAGAGGAAGGTCGGCGGTCTGGGCTTCCTGGTGAAGCAGAGGGTGTCCAAGCCACCTGTCATCGTGTCAGATCTGATCCGAGGCGGAGCGGCGGAGGAGTGCGGCCTGGTGCAGGTGGGCGACATCGTGCTGGCTGTCAACAACAAGCCCCTGGTGGACCTGTCCTACGAGCGAGCCCTGGAGACGCTGAAGAATGTCCTGCCTGAGAGCCACGCCGTGCTGATCCTCCGCGGGCCCGAGGGCTTCACCACCCACCTGGAGACCACCCTGTCTGGAGATGGCCGCCAGCGCACAGTGAGGGTCACGCGCCCCACCTTCCCGGCCTCCAAGTCCTACGAGCACTGGTCCCCTCTGAGCGCACTCAGCCCCGGGCAGCAGCAGCAGGTCAACAAGGAGCCCCAGCTCCGGGCCATCGAGAACCTGTCCTCTCCGTCCATCACCCAGTCCCTCCTGCAGAGGGGAGGCGTGCAGGGCCAGGACCCTCTGCTGATGAGGGACGGTAGCCGCGGAGGCCTCCTGTGCAACGGGCTGGAGGAGAACAATGAGCTGCTGAAGGAGATCGAGCCGGTGCTGCGCCTCATCAAAAACAGCAAAAAGGAGATCAATGGTGAAGGCCAGAGGAATGCTGGGAGAAGAGATGCCGAGATTCAAGTGGCCTGGTAATTTGCGATGTGATACTACCTTATTGATCCCTTCGTTAAAGTGTCTTTGTCCTCTATGCCCCCTGCACAGGGAAGGTAGCAGTTAGAGCCTAGACAGAATTGGAATCACGATTTAGGTCAAGGATTCTTAAAGAAGATGATTATTGGCTGATAGAAGAACTTGCACCTGGTCCTGTTATTGAAAGCATCCTTATTCACTGTGCCGCCCTGCAGTCTCTTAGCTACCTGACGCATCTGTGTTACATTAGCAGCTACAGACAGCCTCTCATTTGCTTAATATGACTCAGTGTACAGTGCCAAGTAATTACTGTCTGCATGCTGGTCTCCGGCAAACCTGATGAGTTTCCTCACAACATTCGTCCTAAAAATTTTAGTTGTTATTCTGCAGTTACTGATTCTGCTTCTTTATGTAGGTAAAAGCAGTTTTTTTCTTTTAAAAGCTCTATCTAGCGTTATTTTATGTTATTCAGAAAGTCCTTAGCAATGAATATGTCTGAATGTTGCTCCAATCTGCATTTATTTGTGGAAGTTTTGCCACAATTCATATTTATTTGAGCTTTTTCGAATGTGCGTCATCAGTATTGGATGTTAGCCCTTATACTGATTTTAAATCCCAACTAGCATTCTGCAACAGAGAGCTTGTCATAAAGTTGTCCTTCTTTTTCAGCCTGCTTTAGAGCCAAATTTCTTCCAAACACTTCTCTCTTGGATACAGAGGTCAGACGCAGCAAGAAAGTAGCTGTGAAGTGTGAAACTGGCGACAGTTCTGTACATTTAACAGGTTTTGATGATGAGGAGTCATAAATGTTGCTTGAAGTTTCTTGAAGTGTTTGCTCTGGAGCTTCTTTCTCCACGGTCAGAGTCAGCGTTTGACTCTGTCAAATGGTCTGCACAGTGCACTGCAGTTATCGGCATCTCGTTTTTTTCTGTCATTGTACTCCCACGACCAATTGAAATCAAACTGAAGCTGCAGTTTCCTTGAATCAATATCTCATTCTTGACCAAGCCATGCACATCCTCCTCTCCCTCATACATACCCTTTGAGTGATTCATTGTTTTTCTAGGGGAGACGTGTGCTCCGGAAAAAAAAACAACTCAGCATGAACAGAGAAGTCTTGTTAAGAGTGGCTTTATGTAATGAAGCCACCTGAGGTACCAGGAATGAGGACTTTCAAATACATGTGAAGCTATAGACAACCTGATGTCATATTTTTGTGCTAAGGAAGAGTTGGCGAGCTGTGGAAGAAGACTTCTGGCGAGAACTTCAACAGAAAGGTTACTGTGAAGAGAATAGTCAGTATTTGTTATCTCTGGGCAACTGTTTGGCAATAACATCTCAAATTATGTCCTGATGACTGTTTGCCAGGAATAGAAAAGGACATTATAATAAAGCCGCTTGTTTTCAGAGGACAAGCTGTTACAATTTCACAATTCAGCATGAGGCTGATGACGCTCCACGTCAGCTAATGACAAATGACACAACTTCTCTTGTTGTTTCTGCCTGTTTGAACACCGATCCTCTGAATTTGCGGGACTGAATACACTCTTGCAAACTGTGGCAATGAAGAGATACGGCGAGGCGAATGGGAGAAAGCCTTTGAGGATTTACAATTAGCATTGACAAGTGGAGGAGGAGGGGGGTTAGGAGTGTGAAAGACAGTGGGAGGCAAAGTGTGTGTGGGTGTTTTTCGATTGGAGGAATGTAAACTTGAAAGCACACGAACAAGAGCCGAGTTTTCTCAGTTCGTTTGTGTCTTGTGGGGTTTTGCCACTGAGGCAGCTCAGGGATCCCCCCCCCTCCAAACATTCAGTGTCTCAGGATCGTATGGTTTCATCTTTACAGGGTGAGTGGTGATTGTGATCTATTCTAAGAAAGACAGAAAGGCAATCAGACATCGTGATTCACTATTTATTTACACAATTTTATATCTGTTTAAATTTGTGAATTAAAAGACAGATCAGTCTTTTCCTCCCAGTCCAGTTTAGGCTAAAAAAAAAAGTGTTCTTGTGATTACACCTACAGTTAATCTAGTCATTAAATGATCTAGGAACATATAGTCAGAAAAAGTGACATTTATCCTCAAGATCACTGATTTGCAGACAATAAATCCTGAAAAAGTCTGGATCTGAGTAGCAGTCATGTGCGATACTAGTGATTTCCTGTCTGATCTGTTGCATGTTTTAAACCAGCTTCCACCTGTAGATATGTTGAACTTTAAGAGCTCTAGCGACTACAAGTTGCAGCAACTTTCTACAATCACACCTGCAATTTCCGCAAGAATAGTCCAATAGAATTGTTTTCAAGAATTTTGCTTGGAATTAATGAAGTCGTATATTACCTTATCTTATGCCAATGCATGTCTACAAAAGCTTAATGTATTCAGAAAATGGGACTAAATAGGGAACTATTTTGTAGTTGGCTGCCACAAGTGGTCTACTCGTCAATCCGCTTGTGATCTAAGGTTATGCCAGTTTCGTCTGATGAGTGTTGCTGCTCTTGGAGACACATTGACAAACACACAGGGCAAACTGATTTATGGAGATATGCCGCTCTGTATGCTAATTTTTATGTATGCAGCCACTCAGAACATGCCAGCTACTGCAGAAGTGAAGAGGAATCAACAGGTCACAGAGCCTTCCTGTTTAGTTTACAATTATTCGAATTGAAATTTCAAAAAATGCCGGCGAAATACTGGCAGTAAACAGCCATGTTCAGCATCGAGGGCTTTGAAAATAAAAATGAAATGGAGGTATATATTATTGAATTGACGTAAGAAGATCCCAGGGACACGAATCTCCCTCCAAGCGGCATTTATTTATTTCATTATTTCCTTTATAACCATTTTTACTTACTTTGCTGGCCTATGTCTTTGTATCAACATGAGTAAAATGACATTTTTCCCCACATTCAGTGTTAAATGTCACCATAATTACACACTTCTTCACTGCACCTCTATATTTACTGCCACTGCCAAAGGATTGAGTGATAAAAGTGTCCCACCATAGCATCACCTTAGTCATGACACATATGAGCCTGGTATCAAGACTAAATCCTGTCAGCAGCATATTTACTTTATATTTCATCCTTTGTTGATTATAAAATGTGTGTAGGTGTTTAGATTTGAAATATCAGAAATTAAGACACAAAACTCAGTCTAAAGCAATTTCAAATCACAAATTCACAAAAAAAACCCCACATATTCTGTGATTGATTTCTTACATCCCAAGCTTACAGGGGTTTATTTATTTTTTTGGCTTTTCTCACTTAGCTGTGGTGAGAATTTCCTGACCTAGTAGTCAGGTACAAGTAGTCCCACTGCTGCACGGAACCATGCCGGTCTCCGTGCACCCGCCATGTCTTGAACAGAGAAATCCCTATGTGGGTGTGCAGAGCCTTCAGAAATTGTGAAGGGTTTCCTGATTTAACAGCATTTTGGAGAGTGTACAAGTCCATGTTTTATTTATTTGCTGGGAAAAAAAAAGAACGAATTGAGGCTTGTTTACTCTGTATGTGTCTGTGTTTGTGTGTGCATGCTTTGGCTGTTTTTTTTTTTTTTGTTTTGTTTTTTAAATTGAAATGAGAATACAGTTTGCACAAGATGCGAGTTCACGCACCTGACAGAAAATTGTATATGACTTGCAGGGACCTTGGCGTGGGAAACGGCACGTCCCCCCAGCTGGCGCCAGATAACGACAGAATGCTGGAAAACATGCCGGTGGTGCTCAACAAAGCTGACAGTGACAAGGTAAAAACCAAACAAATGCTCAACCCTTGAAGTAATTTAGAGTGCAAAAGATCATGTGTAAAATCAAATAAGTTTGTTCATGTCTTCTTTGCTGGATCAATAACTCGAAGCAGTTTTTTCTCGTCTGTGTACAAGTGTTCATGAGTGGGCACTCAGTGAATCCCTGCAGCTGTATAATGCATGTGCATCCATGGCTGCCTTCGCCTGCCTGACTCTTTAGCCTCGTACAATAATCCACACTCTTGGCCCTTTCCGTGCTTTCAGAAACTGAGCACGCACATCCGTGTCGCTTCTTTGCACATGGTGCTAAAGCATTTGCTTAAGATCCTATCACCTAGGCATTAGATCCTTCCGCTGGCAAGCTGGTGCAGCATTAAATCCAGCTTATGCATTCCCCACAGAAGGGTCTGGTTGCAGGTCTGAGTGTCTGTGACAGGGATAGTGTCATAATCTGCACATGGTCTGCGTTATCCACCCACTTCTGATGTTTGCTCAAGCCCCTCATCAATGGGACCGGATGGGGCGAAATGATTTCCTAATGAATGCCAGCAGCTGCTGCTCCGTCTCTCTCCATCAAATGTGGTTCCTCTTAAATTGATCCAGTCTGTCAGACCTGCAGAGAACGGTGTTAATGTGCATGCTTGTGAGAATAAGTGTGTGAAAGTGTCGGGGAGAGAGCGGGGAGATATGGAGGATGCATGCTTGACGGCAGTTGGATGCATGTATAATGTGCCAGGAAGCCATATGTCTATCCTTGTGTGTGGCTGCTTGGACTTATCTGTTGGCAAGAAGGTGTGTTTGGGGTAGTGAGATCAGTTTGAGTCCAGTTTTTGCATGAGCACTGACTCATGCAGCTAGAAGTTCCCCTGCAGGCGCTTTGCTAGACGCTGATGCTAACTTCGATGGCTCACTGCTAAGCGTTTAATTTGACAGACTCAAGTCAGACACCAAGTTCATTAAAAAAATAAACCCACAAGTAAGATAGTTTCTGAAAATGGAAGTCATTTTTTTTAACTACAAGGATTCCAAGTGACACATTGATGGCCTGCAAATTAGTTTTCTCGCTTTGGTGAAGGATTGTCCATGTGCCTCCAGCTTGAGTTTCTGCTTCTGCATAATGTAATGTTTAATAAGCCTGTTGCAAAGGAAAGGTGGCAGAATGTTCTGTCAAATTCCACCAGCTACTGAGCTCTGGAAACACCACCTTTGATGATCCACTGAAAGCAGAAAATATGCCTCTGTGCCTTCGTTTCTTTTTTTCGTCACGCTGTGGTTTAATCATCAGTGAATAAGGTGTCAATTGTCAAACCAGAAATTTACTTGTCTCTGAAAAACCATGACTAAACCGTATAAATATTTAATGCATAACATCTCTTTCCATTTCCCAGGCTGTCAGTCTCACTTTCTTCTGCCTCCCTTTTCCCATTTACTCCCTGTCTTGCGCTCATCATCTCAATTTCCCAGCAAAAGTTTTAATTGATAAGTGGATGAGGAGCCACATAGCAGCATTTACAAGACAGACTTTGGTGATTAAGCCACATTATGGAACTATCGTCATCCATTTAGTGTCACTTCTTCCTCTTTTCTACCACCACTGATCCTCACTTCTGTTATGTCCACACCTTATTCTTGACACTGAAGGCTGCTGATTGATGCTTGATGAGATTTACACTGTCTGTAAGTGTAGATCAGCAGCTTCCCTCAGTAGTATGCAATACTCAGTGGAAGATTGAGCCGTCTAACATAGTGGACATGCAATATGCACCAGCAAATTCATTCTTAAACCTTAAGTTTAGCTTTAACTTTAGTTATATTTCAGAAAGTGTAATATCTTTCACCAAGACACATTACTGTTACTGTACTGGCAAGCTTTCCATTTATGCAATGCAGTTATGTACCAGACCATTTGAACGGTGGAAGATTTACCTCTCAAAATTCCTGCAGCTTTTCTTAAAAAGTACTGGCAGTGCTGGCAGTTTTTCTTTTTTGAGACTGAAATACAGAATGCAGCCACAGCCATGAGCTCCAACATCATCTTATACTCGAATTACTGACAATTTGGTGACTGTGTTCAATAACTGTGAGAGGAGAAGTAGCAGAAAATGAAAAATCAGAAAATGAAAATTCTATCAGCTGAACAACCTGAAGTAGAGGGTGAAGGAAGAAAAAAATGGTGATGAGATGCTAATGGGCTTTAACCAGAAAACTCTGACTTATTTTGGGAACTGAGTTTAGTTGCAAAATATCTCCGGGAATTTAAACGCAGCATGCATGAGACATTTTTAGATTTCCATTATCTTTGAAGAGATACAAGATCTAACTGCACAAAAACAAGATATTTGCAAACAGCTAATGGAACCGTACAAGCACAAGAAACCGGAGCCAGCAGCACAGTAACCAAAGATGCTCTTCTGCTTCTTCTAAAACAACATCAAAGCAAGATTTAGTGACTAGACCTTGGAGAAGTAACATTTACAGTAGTGTATCCTAGTAGATACAGAGTCATTTGTCAACAAATTAGCAATGAATTACAAAATGTGGCACTAATTCTCCACTGAGATCTATTGTTTTGAACTTTCTTCGGTTGAAAATCAAAGACTAAAAAGCACTAAAACTTGGAAACAAAAGATCTAGGTTACTGACAAACTGTTTGTTTTTTTTTTTACCATGAAGATGCAACTGAGGTGATGCACAAACACTGAGCCTACAAAAGGATCAAGAAGACATTAAATGTAAATTAAATACGCTTCCAAATCTCCACCACAAAAATCTGTATCCGTAGAAATACCAGGACCTATGCAAACACTCAAGAGGCTGCACAGGAGATGAGGAGGCATGAGATCAATGTGGAAAATCCATAAAGGTCTTGTTAGATACGAGCATGGAGGAAAATGTAAGGAAAGCATTCCCATGGCAACAGGTGGAGGATGGGATGTATGTGAGGTGTCTACAGGTGAAAAACCGCAATGACGGCACCAATCTACAACAAAGCAGGTTATCAGGTAAAACTCTTATAAAAACACACATGAGGGCATAAACCACTAAAGTTTGGGAGTTTTTTTTTTTTATCATTCCAATTAATCAGCAACTATTAAGCAATACTTTCAGCTACTCTGTTCAAGTCAAATCTATTTCTAAGGTTGTTGTTTTGTTAGATACAACCTTATTTGGTCCCACAGTGCTGCTTGACCACTACAGAGCAAATAAATTTAAAGCAAGGACCTGAGAACAAGCGATTACATTTAACCATATGAGTTAAAAGTTAACTAATGTTGGATGTATCTTGGTATGAAGACATGCAAAGAATTGCTACTAAAAGGGGTTCTAGATGGGCAAAAAGGGAATTATTAGTTACGTAAATTTCGTGCGACATCGTCATGAAAGTTCTTGTTAATCTGAATCCTATGTGTCAATATAGAAAGAAACATTCTTGAATTTCAACTCAAATATCCTAAATAAACACTGGTTGAGCATTAAGCCAAGGGGTATAGTGGCAATTAGGGTGTCCCCAACTGTGCTTTAGAGTGGGTGTGAAGTGGTAATGAAGAGTAAATTAATTTCTCTGAGAGACTGGCTCAAGAAATTTAAAAAAAAAATACTGGGTAAACAGAAAAAGTTAAAACAGCAACAACAAAAATAATGACAAATCCCCCCAAATGTAAAAAATGGTTAATGTGCACCAACAAAAACATGGAGGCAGTAAAACACATGGCTACTAGCATTTATGCTGCATAAACAACAGACAAAACCCAAATTTATTCTGAAAATTCAACATATGATGTATATCAAGATTTCAATGATATTAAAAATCTATGAAAACTTGAATGCTCAATAACAGGTTGAAAATGAAAGTAAACATTTTTATAATCATCAAACCTGCTTTCACTTACAGAAAGACGTGAGCAATGCCCAAACTCTGCGAAAGCAAGAATTAACTCAAACAAATCCCCAACTCAAATGGATTTAGAGAGAGTGCTGTTAAACCATGAAAGATGCTCTGACTCTTACTGAAAACACTTCATTGGGTCTTTTTGTTTAAAAGAGAAATGTAACAGAGAGAGGCAACACTATTAGTCATAGAAAACCTGGAAAAGATAAGCTATAGAACAATAAGTAAATGTAAGTCATGAATTGTTTATTTCCATCAGAGCGACTAGCATAGGAAAGGTTCTACCACTGATTTTCAATATGGATTAAAAAATTATTTATTTGGACTCGACAGACTCAATACAATATTCGAAGAACACTGCTGGTAATCAGATCTATAACCCAGAGTGGGTCTAGACGCAGAAAAAGCCTTCGGCTCATGAAGGTTTCTTATTAAAATTATGGAAAATTTTGCCTTCACTGAGGCAATAAACCAAATAGTGGAAAGGTTATATCAAAGGCCATCAGCACGATTCAAGATTTAATGAGGAACTCTGAGAATCTTTTATCCTCGAGTGACCAACTGGCTGATGCTGCCTATTGAGTCTCCGCCTCTCTGCAATTTTTTTGAGCCATTAGCTTACAGAAGAAGACAGAATGATACAGTTAGGGGGCTGAAAATGGCAGACAAGCAGAAAGTGTTTGCAGATGATGTAGTTGTGTACTTGTGTATTTAGGCAGCCCAACACAATCCCTGCTGGCGCTCAGGTTAGAAGTTAAATGTCTAAAAGACACAGATTCTTAGTTTCAGCTATTGCCAGGATCATCCCTAAAATCCCAATGATGCTGAGGTGAAAAGTTGGTTAAACTTGTTTCCCCAAAGATTTATCCAGATTAGTAGAAAGTAGTTATTGATCCTTTTAACAAAGAAATTCTGGAATTTGGTAGAATACTTACGTCTTAGCTTATTGAATCAATTAATCAATAGGAATATGTCCTTTTCAGTTAATACCCATAGAAGCACCAGATAAACACTTTTGAGAATGAAATGAATAACTTTCTGGATAAATATGAGAAATAAAACTAACAAGACACTAGTTATCAAAAAGTAGAGGCGGTCTAGCTCTTCCAAATCTGAAATAAGCTGCACAACAAAGGCCTTTATTAGGTTGGTGTACACCAGCTAGATCTGAGGAGACTGAACAAGCAATGAATACATTTAATTATTGCATGAATACAATGCAATAATTGATGGTTTAATCCAGTGTTTCTCGCGACTGGGAGGAAAAGGTCCGTCTACGTGGAACTAATTAACTGAACTATTGTTTTAACGTCGGCCTGTTTTCGCGGCGCACAAACTGTGCTGGGCTCCTGAAAACGGGAGAGCGCATCGTAAAGATGAAATAGAACAGCGGCGTACTTGATCAGGTCACCACCTTGGCTCATCTACTCTGATTATTTCTACCAGGGGTGTCAAACATGCGGCCCGCTGACCAAAAACGGCCGCCAGATGGTCCATTTCGGCCCGCAGGGCGAAATGCAAAGGATAAAAAATGACAGAGAATGACAGAGAAGGCATTACATTTGTAAAACTGTACATTTTTAATAATTTCTAGACCTTGATAAGTTGTTTTGATCATAAAGTCAAATACTAGACTGTTCAGTTCCAGGTGACTAAATGTTTTGTTCCTTTGTAGACACTCTGTGATCTGGAAGTCGTAATGTGGAAATGAGCAACTGAGGTATAATGTTGTTGAAATTGCGCTTGTTTTTATAAAGAAATTTCAGGGTGTTCTTAATGTTTTGTAAAAAGATAATTCATTAAATGTGAACATTTTCAGAATGTAGTTTTTTTAACTAAAACAAAGGGGAAAAAGTTGGAGTTGTGAGGATTTATAGGTTATTATGCGGTGATTTTACTGGTGGGGTTCACTTGAGCACAAATTGGACTTTGTGTGGCCCCTGAACTAAAATGAATTTGACACTCCTGATCTTTACTGTGGAAAAACAACAAAATGGAATCAGATAAAATAACACAGCCCTGCATATTCACGTTTCAATATAAAAACATTTTATATATATATATCTATATAAACTTTGTATATATACAAAGTTATTGGGGGGTGCAGAAGATTTTTGTCCTCTGAAGGGGGGCCTGACAAAAAATTGGAGAACCGCTGGTT
The DNA here is from genome assembly GCF_022539595.1 of Amphiprion ocellaris. NCBI lineage: Eukaryota > Metazoa > Chordata > Actinopteri > Pomacentridae > Amphiprion > Amphiprion ocellaris. Next base: position 36,496,231 of record NC_072771.1, read on the forward strand.
TAATCCATCCAAGTAATTGAATCCATCACTATTTATGTTGTACTTGTATATCTCTGACTTGTTCAACTTTACTGTTTTGCACTTGAATAAGTTTGCATACAATTTTTTGCACATATACATTTGATTTCTTCTAGACAAATTAAGCAATATAACTGGAGGAAAGCTGTTGGCATTTCAAAATGGTTCACATATGGTCCCAGATTTACACTTAAAAAGGAGGACAAAAGGTTTAAAAACTGGATCTCTGCTCCATAAATACACAAAAATACACTATAGTCATAAACCCTATATGTCAAGGTACAATTTTTAACTTCCAGGATCTTAAAGTCTTAAGTTTGGCCTGGGTGAGGGTTAGGGTTAAAGGTTAGTCTAGGGTTACAGCATTTTACACTTACATAGCATATTTAGAAATTAAAAATATATTGGGAAAATTGTATAAATGGATACAAAGACAAACCTTCCAAAAAAGCCATTTATGTGAGCTACTGGATACCTTGAATTTGACCAATGGGACGAATGAAGTATCTATTTATCTGTATCTATTAAAGAAAGTACATTGAATTCAAACAAAATGGGAAACAAGGGTTAACATGGCTAAGAGGTAAGAAGAAGATGAGACACTTGATCAACAGTGAAAAAATTCTTAGAGTGAGTTCAGATGAAAAAATGGAATCTACTATTTCTGTGCTCTGTCCCAAAAGAAATTGAAAACAGATAGATTGCTGCTGAGCTTGTGGGGACAAAGAAGCAAATCATTTTCATACATTTTAGATGTGCCCAGCTGTGATCCCATTTTGGTTGTCTTTTCAATAAAAAATTCCCTGAGCCTCCAGCTTTTTGTACCTGGTTTATTTGGTGAAACTTGACTGGAAGTAGAAGTATCTGTTCCGAATGCTATTAGTGGCATGTAAAAGATCCCCAACTAAGGCCTGAGAGTTAAGGTCAGGAACTCGGATGTCCAGAGGGAGCAGAGTTGCTGCTCCTGGGCGTCAAAAGGAGACAGTTGAAGTGGTTCGGGCAGATGATTAGGATGCCTACAGGGTGCTTTCCTTTTGGAGGGTATCCGGGCATGTCCAAGCGGGAAGAGACCCCAGGGTATATATAGAACTCTCTGCAGTGATTACATATCTTATCTGGCCTCTGAGCGCCTCAGGAGGATGCTGAGGAGAAGGATGTCTGGAATGACCTGCTTATTCTGCCCCCACCATGTCCGGACTCAGATAAGGAAATGGATGCATGGCATGGATGAAAAAATGTTGATTATTGGGTTGATCTGATGTATATTTCAGAAAATGAAGTTTCTAGAAGACTTTTTTTTGGTTTAAATATCAGAATTTTTCACTGCAGGTCACAGCTGAGTCAGTCATGGGGAATCGGTTGCATTGAGAGGCTCAGAATTTTTAGTTTTGACAGAATCTGATCAGAGCAGCCAGTTTATTTTTGATGGACTTTTCAATGACACATGTAGACAAACGTGATTTTGATGAAATGTCACAAATTTCAGCTTAGATAATGTAGAACAAGGCAAGGAAAGCCAAGCAAATCATCAATTTTTATCTTTTATTCTCCCTTTCTAATGTTTCTCTAGACACCATAATGACATGTTTTGAGATCTGACTTATTTATCTGTCTGAATTAGAAAGCATCAATGACTAACTCTCCTTGAATGTTCTGGCTAGAGATGCATGTTTTTGGTTTAGTTTGGCTTACACAAACTAACTTAAATGTACATCTACTTTATTACACTGTTGTTGTTGGTTTTTTTTTGTCCTGATGCCTTTCTGTAGTGTTGATTATGATCAAAGCTGTTTTTCTTCATGATCAGATTGTTCTGGTGTGTATTATCTTTGTAATTGGGAGCAATACTTATATATACTCATACTTTAAGTACATTACATAAAATGCAGTTTCCAGATGACATTTTAGTTTAAACATCCCCAAATCATATAGAAAACAGCACGTATGATGAACTCATTTAATTGTTCTACTTAGAGATGAGATTTTTTTTAAATGTTACATGAAACCCAACAAAATACATCTTTTTAAATATATTTTATATATTGAGGTGAAGGTCAGTCATTTCTATTTGTGCTAAGCTAAAAAGTAGAGTATGTCAGCAACTGTAACTTAAAAGTGCAACATGAAATTGAAGTTAACTATTGCTGTTATGCTTTGGTGTTTTTTGGTTTAGTTTGGTTAACACAAACCAAATTACATGCACAGTTACTTTATTACACTATTTATCCATCTTAGTCTCTTTCTGTAGTGTTTATTACAACTAAAGCTGTAGCTGTTCTGCTTCCTGCAAAACACAGTAATTCTATGTGTATAAACAAAACAATACACTGACATTTACAAGTTGTTCACATTCAGGATTCTCTGAATGTGACATTAATATAAAAAATGTCCTAAATCTAAATGCCAAAGCTATCCTCTGGTCAGTGACCGGCCAGCCGTATATCCACATAACACACAACTGCTCCACTCTTTGTGTCAAGAAGCCTTAATTCTCTGATTTTCTTTGCCTGTTTGACTGAGAGCGTCATTATGGAACAGTGATCTTTCTTCCTGTCCACAACCTCAGCGTTAACCATGTGTCATATCTGAGCGGCACAGCGGGGGTTTGCTGCTGTTGGAGCATGAACACACGGGAACTAAGCTCTTTGTGTGTGCAAAAATCAAATTCTATTGAAACCTCCTCATTTCTTTGTGCTGTCTGAGAGGACACGAAATGGCACCAAGACTCCTCTGGTCTGACACTGTTGGTATTCGTCTCCCCAGCGAGTGCGATGATTGTGCCGCTGTTGTTCAGAAGCCGTTCCATGGTATGATTAACAATGCAGAGGCAGATGATGAAAGAGCTTCCAAGGTGTGCGATTGATTGCTCTGATCTTTGGCAATCACTCGTGCCTTTCTCTAGGAAAGCTTACAGTTGGCTTAGGGGTTAAATTGCAGGCATTCATCAGTCAATAGCGACAGCATGGAAAATTCAGTGAACCAAGAGTTAGCTCACCATCAGTGCTGATTGCCTTTATCTCGCAGCGGAAAATAAAACAGAGATGGAGGTGGGAGAGATTGCAAATGGTTTCTGTGCATAAGTCTATGTGAGAGGGGCTAAAGCACAATGGTAAACCAATTTTCCCACTGTGAGTCCACAGAGAAAGCGCAGCTGAAACTCATTTTGTTCTGATCTTAAACCCTCCTTTAAATGTCCAGTTGTTGCATTCAAATCCACTTCATCTTTGCAGTGGGAGGGCTGCGTCACTTTTCAGCTTAGTTTAGTATGACTCCCAGTCATAAACAACTTATCCAGCTTGCACCAAAAGTGTCGCATGGGTCAGAACCTATTAGCCAGATACAGCGCAAAGGCATAAAGTAATGACTCATGTGTAAATGTGTGTGTGCTCTCTGCAGCCTCCGGCCCAAGGCAGGACCTCACCCATTAAGTCGCTGCAGAATGGCAGCCCCTCCAAATGCCCCCGCTTTATAAAGATCAAGAACTGGGAGACTGGCACCATCTACAGCGACGTGCTCCACCACAACTCCAGCAAGGTAAGACACATGGAAACTAGTCCACCTAACAGTTGCATAATGCAGGCTGCTGGAGGGAAAAGAACAAATTTGATGTCATGATTCAAGCCATCCTAGGGTTTCTAAGCCACTGTTGAACCAGGATGAAGGCTCTGAGGTGCTATTGTTTCTTCACATCTTGACATCCGTCACTGAATTTAAACACCAAATGACCCATATGATGCAATCGTAATGCAATGCCCCGATATCCAGTCATGCAATGAAAACAAATGTTTAAATTTCTGCGTTTACTGCATTTGTTTCCTCAGAAAAAGCACAGTTCCTCAAAACTGCAACTTGCTGTGCCTGTTCCTTATTCTATGACTTTAACAGTATCTTAAAGGCACTGATGTACATCAAATACAGTGTCTTGGTTGACTGAACAGTCATTTAGCCTGCAGACTTACCAACACATAATTTGCAAGTCAAGTAGATTGAAGAATAATAGCACAGCATGGCATGCCTTTTCTCTGCCTCTCATTAACTATTCATACATTAGAGGACTCTTGCTTTTACTGTTAGTGATTAGTTTGGTGATATTTACCTTCTGAATTCTCTTTAGGGCTCTCTAGAGCTACAAGTAATGATTATATTCCTAACTGATTAATGTGATGAGTATTTTCTTGGGCAGTCTATACATGTCAGAAAAACAAAAGTTTCTCAAAGTCACAACTTATTAAAATGTCAAATCTTACATCTTTGTGTTGTTTAACCAGCTGTTCCAAACCCAAAATTGTTCATTTTGCAATTGACATCACACAAACAAATCATCCCAAATGAGAAGTTCATACAGTAGAAAGTGTGTATATACAGTATGCAGCAGAATGGACTAGAACCGATGTGCAAAACTACTTAAATGTTAAAAAATTCACCTTGCAGCCATTGCTTTTCTTGAAAATTGAACAGTAGAATATTTGCTCTTCTGTAAAAATAAAAACTTAACAGTTAAAAGTGCAGACCACACAGCAGGAACTTAGTGCAACAAAATCAGCACACTTTTCATAATTGAGACCCAAATCTTTAATTTTTTTAGTACAAAATGTGTCTAACTTTATTTCTGATGGCAGACTCCATTCTCCTTTCCATGTAGGATATCAGCGTGACATTAATTTCTGGAGGGATGTTCTGCCTTTATTCAGAGACAGCTCGTATTTAACTGTCTTCGCTGGAAGGGTTCTCTTTAGACTACAAACCAAATGTTTTCTACTTGATTGACTTCGGGTGACATTTGTCCAGGTCATAGTTTTATTTTATTTTATTTTATTGAAACTCTTGGGTGATTTTGGCAGTGTGCTTTTGATCATTATTATGGTGGAATATTGATCTTCTACCAAGCGTCTGCAAACTGGAAGTCATCCTATCAGCCAGTATTTTGCTATATCCACAGGAAGTCATGGTGCATCTATAAATGCACTCATGCAGCCTCACTCCCGCCTCTGTTCTTCACTGTCAGGACTGTGTATTCACTGTGGTAGTCTTGGCCAGATTTACGGCAAACATGTAAGACCTCGTGCAAACTGAACAAATCTATCTTGATATCACCTGACCAAATTATGTGTTCCCAATATTCAGCAGGTTTCTTTTCATGCTCTTCAGCCATATTTAAGAAGAAGCTGATGTTGTTCAGTGTCCTTCACGCTGTCTGAGCTTCACAGGAACTCTGTTTTCTACTGATAATCACTGTGCCAAGTCTGAGACGCTTGGTCATCTGTTTTTCAGAGCTGGATTGCGCTAGTTGTGCAGTGCCCACGATGGAGTGTGCAATATGCAGGTTTTTATTGCCGTGAGTAAAACTTCAGAAAGATAACATTGGAAATGGCTGTGTCGTAAATTACTTTAAGTGTATGACACTGATGCTACTATATTTGATTCGGAAATGGAACATACCACTTGTTGGCATAGCACAATGACTAAATATGACACCAGATTGCCATTATAACACAATAAATCAGAGTTTACCAGGACAAATACATGAAAGGCAGAAGTCCTGTGTGTCAGTTTTGGTACGTCACAGATGTGCACAGCTGTAGTACTGTAAGCCAGCAAACAAAGGGGACACGTATGATATCTGTGGCTTGAACAGTATCTGATGAACATCTAATACAGTATCTTGGAAGACTGAACAAACATTTAGCTTGCAGACTTACCAACACGTAATTTGCAAGTCAAGTAGATTGAAGAATAAAAGCACAGTGTGGCATTCCTTCTCTCCACTTCTCACTAACTATTTATACATTAGAAGACTCTTACCCGAACTGTTGGTGATTCAGCTCGTTACTATTTAGCCAGAGTGTGTGTGTGTGTGTGTGTGTGTGTGTGTGTGTGTGTGTGTGTGTGTGTGTGTGTGTGTGTGTGTGTGTGTGTGTGTGTGTGTGTGTGTGTGTCTGTGTGTCTGTGTGTCTGTGTCTGTGTGTGTGTGTGTGTGTGTCTGTGTCTGTGTCTGTGTGTGTGTGTGTAAGGGAGGGTTGGATAAATCTGGGTAAAGCTTATGAAACAATGAATCCTTCAGAATACAAAAACAGCATATCAGTGACATGCCGTATGGGGACAGCTCACATGGCCATGCAGTGACTCAGCATTTTTAGAAAACAGTGATGAGAAATTGAGTAGGTGACGTTGAGTGGATATTTCTGCCCAAAATGCCTGATGCATTCATGAATCTGTAACAACAGAACCAGTTTGTCCAACCCTCCATCCAAGATCTGTCTCAGCAGCAGACGATTTCATAACCATTGCAGAATAATGGCATTTTCTCCCACATTTGTTGTCAGAGGATCAGAATTTATGTCCAAAATCCTGCTTGATGGACACTTGACAGTTTGCTCAATAGTTTTGGACTTTTTCCTTTGAGCTAATAGTAAACATGCTGTTAGCTCTCACACAATTTTAATATTGTTGTAATGTTTTTACACACTAAAGTACAGCTGAGACTGAGGATGTCATTAGTTTTCCATATCGAATCCAATGTCATGGTGAGAAATTTCGCCACCCTCACAGCATGTTTTCCACATAAATAAAGAAATACATCATTGGTATTGTATATTAACTGGGCTAAACTTGGTTTATGTTAGAAAAATAGTTGGGTTTGGTTCAAAATCACAAGCTTATGAGAGCTAGGAGTCCATTTTTATATCTTTGTCACAATAATACTAATATAATTATCGTTCAAAAGTTTGGGGTCACCCAGACAATTTCATGTTTTCCATGAAAGCTCCCACTTTTCTCCATGTGCTAACATAACTGCACAAGGGTTTTCTAATCATCAATGAGCCTTTCAACACCATTAGCTAACACAATGTAGCATTAGAACACAGGAGTGATGGTTGCTGGAAATGTTCCTCTGTACCTCTATGGAGATATTCCATTAAAAATCAGCTGTTTCCAGCTACAATAGTCATTTACCACATTAACAATGTCTACACTGGATTTATCATTCATTTAATGTTATCTTCATTGAAAAAAAACTTTCAAAAATAAAGACATTTCTAAGTGACCCCAAACTTTTCAGCGGTACTGTACATAAAATACATAGCATCATGTAAAAGAGTTTGAATTCAAATTGTTATCCCAAACGAAGAGGGGCTTTCTCGGCATCAGATCATGGTAAGACTAAAAGTTTTTAAAGACCAATTTATTCTTCCACATGTCTGCAAGGGTCTACAAGTTTATTTGTGACAGAGGTTTTATCATCCCCTCAGCGGACATCCTTGTGCAGCCTAAAATTTCTAGATTGTGTGCACTACAAGTGGACCGACTACCTATGTGTCAGGAAAACAAATGGATGTCAAAGTAAATGCTTTTTTATAGGAGAGACTGTGTAAGACATACTCCACCAACCACACCTTTGGAAATCAGCATTAACAACGTTGGAAGTAGTCGCTGCCGGACTGTGGAGGTGCTTCGATTTCTAAGTTGCCCAAAGAGAGTGGGAAGTTCTAAACTGTCCAGAAGTCCTGTGCTGTGTCCACCCACTGTTCTCAGCACTCCTCAGGAATAATCACTGACCTGGTGCTACAGCTCAATCTGTAACCAGATTCTAAAGCCTTTAAAAAGTGCAAAGTCACAGGAGTCCAATGGGTTTCTTTCTGAGCTACTCATGTCTATGCTATTGTAGGCCTATTATTAATGTCATCCCCATGGTTCAGAACACAGGGATATGGAAATCAAGACTAGGCCGTGAGGGGGCAATGCATGACACTCTAAAGTGCTTTATAGAACCTTAACCAGTTTTATCCAGTGTAGAATTTTGCACCTCAAAAGTAGCCACTTCAGTAGATCAACACATAAAGCTTTGTTCAGTGAAAGATAGAAAAAGCAAAAGCACAGTCAAAAGAAAGCAGTCTAGTGGTGTCTCAGAGGACGAGGAGCATCTCTAAACCACTTCTCAATAGGGAGACTGGGGCTGAATACTTGGGGACAAGGCAGCATTTCACAGTGGATAACTTGAAAATGTCTTATTTATTGAAGAATCCCAGTTTGATTTGTTGCTGTAACACAGAGATGTATGTAAGGAGACAAACAGGAGAGACGGTGATGCTGCAGTGAATCAAACCCACAATGAAACATGACTGTGGGAATTGTTGCATTGAGATTCCACTCTTCAGAGGCATGTCACAGCCTCTGGTTTCTATCTTTGTGGAGAAGGATTCATACTGCAGCAGGATAATGAGACCAAACACACCTTAAAGCTTTGAAAAACTACCTGGAGATTTTCCTCCATAGTCACCAGGCTGTTGACCGATAAAGATGGTGCCAGTCTGAGTGCCTGCCGTCATTCAAGCAATAGAGGTTCGACATTTTGCTCAGATTCTTAAGCTGGTATGAAATGCAATTAAAAGTATTTAGTATTAAATTTAGAGCAGTATCCACATTAGTGGTCTCAGACTTTTGGAACCTCCTCACTACTTGCAAAGACATTATTATTAAAAAGTGTTTCTGTGATAATTTTCATTCCTCGGCTGCTCTGTCCATCCATTTCTCCCACATTTTATCATGCAGCCACAGTTTCTTCCTCTAGTTAGTAAGCCAGTCTACCCAGCACAAGGTGAGGCCCACTGTTTAAGCATTCATCCTCCAAAACACTGCAGCCATTTGTAAACAGCAAACAGCAGCCTAATTACTTTGGTGACTTATCGGACGGGCTGTTGTGTGCATCCCAATGAATGGCCTGTAATAGCATCTTCAGATTTATTATATATCACAGACGCTGCTGTATTCGAGGATGATCCGTCTTTTTCGAAAAGGACAGCTGGCTGGCATGAATGCCCAGAGCAGTATGATGAGCGGACGTGCTGGAGCACGAGTGATTCCTTTGTTTTATTTTTAACACTCCCTGCTCTACTCATCCATTTCCCCCCTTTTAGTCCGTCACCTCTTACTCAACTTGTTTTTCTGTCTCATCTTTGTTGTTCTCTTGTCCTCGCTTGTTGGCAATTATCATCTCTTGGCTTATTTTTTTCTTTGTAGCTATATATATGTATATGTATATATATATATGTGTAGACGGAAAGATATATGATAGAAAACAGAGCTTTGTTCATCTTGAAGGCAATTTTTTCTGAGATATTGCCCAGAAAAATTAAAACGTTATAAGAAACGACTCCCTAACGGAAAGGGATTTGGTGTAAGTTTGATAAATGACTAAAAGTTTAACTAAAAGAAACTGAAGTGAGCTATAATATGAAAAGTAAGTACTGGCAATGATTCTCAAATAGTGGAGTAATATTGCACCATGAAAATGAAATATTACACATCAAAAAGTAATATTAAACACGAAATTAAAATATTGTACTGGAAGATTAAATGTTGCACATTAAACATTTAATAGAAAAATTGCAGCATACAGTGAAATATAGCACATAAAATTGAAATATTGCCTCTTAAAATGAAATATTGCACACAAAATCTCTATATCGCACATGAAATTGAAATACTTTGTACACTGTACATGAAAAATGACACTGAAATATTGTACTGTATTGTAGTATTGGACCTGAAAATGAAATATTGCACATGAAACCATAATATCACATGCAAAATTGAAACATTACATATGAAATTAATGTGTTGCACTGGAAAATTACATATTACACATGAAACATTTAATTGCAATATTGCACCATTTATACAAATATTGCCTCTGAAATTGAAATATCGCACATGTAACATGAAACTGAAATATTCAGCATGAAACCTAAAACTGAAAAACTGCACCTGAAAATGAAATATTGAATATGAAAATTTAGTTTTCAGGTGAAACTGAAATATTGTACATGAAACATGAAACAGAAATATAGCAACTGCAATGAAATAAGATCCTGAAAAGGTAATACTGCACATAAAATTGCTATATTGCACATTAATTGAAATACTGAACATGAAAATTACAGTTGCACATGAAACATTAAACTTAAATATTCCATCTGAAATTGAAACATTACACATCATGCATTTTTTTTAGAAACAAATATTGCAACTGATATTGATATAATAGTTCAGATTAAAGATGAATGTTTCATGTATTTGTGTTTCCTTTAGTGCTTTCCTATTTACTCTGTTTTGATTGACTGTGATGTTGTGTTTGTTGTCTTGTTTAGCAGATTTTTTTCTCTCTGTGTGAGTGAGGGCTGGAATCGTTGGAAGGGTCACAGAGGGAAGTTTTTTTTGTTGTTTTTGGACACACTGCCGGCCCACGCCTGACTGTTTGGACAGTGTAACAAGCCAATTTTAGCACCGCCGGGGTCACTGTCAGATTTCCTGTTGGACTGCACGCCTGCGCTATCGTTGCCATCGTCCGCTCCTGCTCACTCATTCCTTCTCTCTCCAAGCTGGTGACGGCAAACCAAAGCGACAGCTGACTTCAACTCTAATTATATTAAACTGACCACACAGGGTTGCTCTGAGCTATGAGCAATTTTCTCTTTGCATCTGTCTGTTTTCTTGTTTGTTTTTGTTTGTTTTTTGTCTTTCCTCCTCCCTCTTTCCGTCTTCCTGTCTCCACTTAATGGAAGGATACCAATCCATGAGTCACTCACTTACTCATTCATTAACAAGCGTGCCAGCCATGTGCGAATGATATAGTGAAAGAAAATCAAACAGTTATATTCCCTCTATACAGAATTTACTTAAAAAAGTCATATTATTTGAATCAAGTGGAACTTGGTAAATTTGCAAGTCTTTCAGTGCAAGTGGGTGTAATTTATCAAACGCCTGTCGGCCTTGCATGTTAAAATGCTGCTATTTGTCTTCCATCCTGGGTGAAAGATGGAGTGATTGAGAAATTTCTCTGTCAGGGGTGAAGAGTGACTCTTAATTTGATGCTTAGTAGTGTTCTCCAGCAAGAAAATATAAACAGGCTTGGCACTTCGAGACTTCTTCTTTCATAAAGGCGTACTCATTAGAATCAAGTTAAAAGGACAACAAGTAAAACAGTCTCGGAATTTAAAAAAGGGTTCACTTTCTTGCAGACATGATAATTCACGATTTCGGTCCGTTTTCTATAAAGCAGAGTGAAGATCTAGCAGGTTAAAATGAACAGAGAGGGAATGTTACGTGATAGCGCTGTCTTTTGTTAATTAAAAAGATGTGCTCGTTTTGCATTCAATAACAAAACACAGATGGAAGCTGGAAATGTCTCCTGTGAGTAAACAAGAATCCTGAAGGCTACTGCAAGAAAACTAATGAATGTCACTTTTCAACATGTACAAAATGTGGTAGCTTCTGTTATTGTTGCTCAATGCTGGGAAGTATATTCTGTTGATATTTGCTGACATATTACCAGAGAATCACATCGTATGTCATCATCACCTGGCTCCGGAGTTGCATGTTGGCGCTGAAGGAGGAAAAACAAGCAGAATTAATCCACCCAAAAACACTCCCTCATCTGTCGTCTGTTTGCCTCTTTAGATGCCAATCTGCACAGAAAACGTGTGCATCGGCTCCGTGATGATGCCCAACCAGCACGTCCGCAAACCAGACGAGGTCAGAACCAAAGAGGAGCTTCTTCGGCTGGCCACTGACTTCATAGACCAGTACTACACCTCCATCAGAAGGCAAGAGCAGCCTGGAAATACCCAGAGAGGGAAAAGATCAGATGTTCTTGTGACAGAGAAACAGAAAGAGAGACTTGAAGAGGGGACAAGTATCACTGATGCTATATGATCTTGTCTATGTGGCTCCTATGTATAGTACCAGTCAAATGTTTGGACACACCTTCTCATTCAATTCTTTTTAATTATTTGTAGTATTTTTTACATTTTAGATTATTACTAAAGATGAACACTTTTTTTTAATTTACGTCACAACTTTAGGCTTAGGTTTGGGCATGTTTGCTCACAGAAAGGAGTGTCAAAGATGAGTACTTCATGACAGAAAGCTGAAAACCCAATGATTCCTTCTGTTATTACAGATTCTGACTCTTATATATGGTGTAAATTTGACAATTTTTCACAGACGTGTTTTGAGGTTCAGAGAGTTCATTAATGATATGAGTGAAACAAGCCCACATTTGCTCATGGACCTGAAATGATCCCTACCAGACTGTACAGTTATACAAGTAGCACCTCTTACATTGTGCTCTACTGTTTGATCTTGTTTTACATTATACCTGTCCACCTCCAGGTATGGCTCGAAGGCACATGTGGACCGGCGAGAGGAGGTGACCAAGGAGATCGAAGCTTCAGGAACTTATCAGCTGAAAGACACTGAGCTCATTTATGGAGCTAAACATGCCTGGAGGAATGCTGCCCGATGTGTGGGGAGGATCCAGTGGTCCAAACTACAGGTAGAGTTCAATTTACCTGAAATTAATGCATCCTTTTGTTGAAGCTTCATGCTGTTTCCATGCTGTATCTGACAGTTACATAAAATGGAGGGATGCATTTCTTTTGCACATTGTCTAGAGATGAATTTGTACAAGAAAAATGCAGTATTTGACACTTTTGCATGCACTTACAATACCGTTCAAAAGTTTGGGGTCACCCAGACAATTCCATGTTTTCCATGAAAACTCCCACTTTTATTCATGTGCTAACATAACTGCACAAGGGTTTTCTAATCATCAATGAGCCTTTCAACACCATTAGCTAACACAATGTAGCATTAGAACACAGGAGTGATGGTTGCTGGAAATGTTCCTCTGTACCCCTATGGAGATATTCCATTAAAAATCAGCTGTTTCCAGCTAGAACAGTCATTTACCACATTAACCCTTAGATGCACGAAAGATTGGACCCTGCACTCTTACATATGTTGGTCAAAAATGACCCGTATAAGACTCGGTGTGTTTTTATTAATATATATTTGATAATTGAAAAAGAAGAATATTATACAGACCAGCAGTAGAAGAATGTCAACATCCATTTTGTTGACATTTTTCCACTCTTTTCCTCCAGCTGTTGCTGCTCTCCGTCTTTCCAAGTTTATGCACTTCATCACCTCTCGTATCATGTTATCAGTGATAAAGAGCTTGGGATGATAATACAAATATCACACTTTTTTTTAAAGTGTAAAAGGGAACTTAAAAATTTAAATGGAATGATATCAGAAACATATTTTATGAGGAATAGCTGGAATTTGAAATGATAAAAAACTTTTTTATTACAAAGACATTGCATGAAAACGATTTTTGACCTATTCATGCATCTAAGGGTAAACAATGTCTAGACTGTATTTGTGATTCATTTAATGTTATCTTCATTGAAAAAAAACAAACAAACTTTTGAACGGTGGTGTAAATGTGGATTTCTTATTTTTGTGTTCGCTTTGCAGGTGTTTGATGCCAGAGACTGCACAACAGCCCATGGAATGTACAACTACATCTGCAACCACATCAAGTACGCCACCAACAAAGGCAACCTGAGGTACAAAGAAAACACACACGTATACCAACACTGCTCAGCTCTTCCATCCAAGTCCTTGTTTTCCTTTGTTGTCTGGTTCAACTCTGCTCGTATTTTCCTCCGACTACACTCGTTCCATCTGTCGCTCCATGCGTCCCATCACCCCTCTCTGTCTCCGACTACCCTGACTTGACCCGCTGTCCCATCTGTCAGCGAGAGCTCCGTCTCTGAACGCTGTATCTGACACTGTCTGCTGCCTGTCCATCTATCCGTCGGCGTCTCCACACCGATCGCTGCCCTGCTGGTGAGGCGGCAGACCTTGCTAACAAGCAGTCATTTGTCAGACCTGCGCAGCACTCACTCACTTTCTGCCAAGTCCTAATCACATGTGACACCTCCTGTTTACTTCTTGGATGATGGATAGCTTCTGACTCATTACTACACTTAGCCTGGCCTTCAGAAGACAGCCGGGATACACATGTTGAAAAGAGCCAGAAGAACATCCAGGCTGCGGCTCTCTTGGTCTGGCTCGCTTTAATGTAAACAAACAGACATGTAAATAAGAATCTAGAGCTGCTGCGATAATTCTGGAGTAGCTTAATTCATTCAATCACCTGCTGGTATGAGAAAAACAATAGAAGAATATAAATATGCTGCAAGAAGAGGTTAAACAATGTTTAACCCGAGATTATGAGTTTTAATGGGAAAAATGTGTTTTTCCTGCAGCAAAATGATCCGATTATTATGCAAGAATATATCAGAATGTTATTAAAGTTGCTTTTTAAATAGATTGCAAGTGAACTGAAAGATAATGCATGTTGGCCAGCGCTGAACAATACGACATCACACCTTTTAATCAGTTGGTATAAACTATAACTAAGCTGTAGGAAGTAATCAGTCATGCATGATCAATGAGATCAGGTGAAAAATCGCATTAGCTGCTTATTTTTGACCATTTGTCTTTGATAATGATATATTTTTATTTTTTAAATCAATTAGTGATGATGGATTACTTATTTTTAAATGACTGTCAAGTCTTTTGCTCATAAGTTATGATTTATGGGATTAAATAACCAGGTTTGCAGTTTAAAGTATTATTAGGATGTTTATAGATGGATGAGTGGAAACTATCTGCACCTACATTACCGTTCAAAAGTTTGGAGTCACAGAAATGTCCATATTTTTTAAAGAAAAGCATTTTTTTTCAATGAAGATAACATCAAATTAATCAGAATTTTCGATCAAAATACAGTCTAGACATTGTTAATGTAGTAAATGACTATTCTAGCAGGAAACGGATGATTTTTAATGGAATATCTGCATAGAAAACCCATGTGCAATTATGTTAGCACATGAATAAAGTGTGAATGTTCATGGAAAACATAAAATTGTCTTGGTGACCCCAAACTTTTGAACACTAGTGTACTTTCAATAAATTAACAACCAAACAAAATACTTAAGCAGAGAAAATGAGTTTTCTCCCCTTTGTTCTTATTTTTTGCTTAAAAACCCATTTCTTAAGCAATGATAAAGCCTTCATCAGTCATTAGAGAGCCATTCATTATCGCATGGTCGTAATTTTCAAAATGTCCCATATTCAGAAGCTGTATCTATGTCATACTGCTGTTGTACCAGAATGTTATTATTACTTTAGAAAGTGTAGGACTGATTAAAAATGTAGGATTAAACCTTTGAATTTCAAGCAATTTCTGTGTGTCTGTTACTTCTGCCTTATTTTTACTCTATTGGCTCATTTCTATTAACACAGCAATTTCTGGGCATTTTTTGCACATCCTTTACTCACTGTTGGCTCATTTTTCATTGTAATGTAAAGTTCTACCCTTCTAGGAAAACAATACAACCATGACTAGAAGTAGAGAGAACTTTTGTGCAGTAAAATATAGTTAGAAAACCATAAATCATTTGAAAAAGAAAACAAAATCTTTTACTGCTTATTTTACAAAAATTGAAAAAGCCAGGAGTCAGCATGTAAAACATTTTTCCAAGCATTACCAATATTGGATAGAATTAAAAATGGTGGCTCCACATACTATAGATGTTTTACTATTTACCTTTAAATCTTTTTCCTTATTCGTCTCTTGTCTGCTCTGTGTAAGCACAGCCTGCTGTTCAGCTGAACTGTCCCTGAATTTCTGTCAAGTCACTGTTAGTCACAGCTGAGTCACTAATGGCTTCTCGGTTCTGCTGAGGAACACAGAATTTTTTTTGTTATCAGAATCTCATTAGTGGAAACAAATTGTTTTTGGTGACCTTTTAAACGAGACAAGCAGAATAAATGAATTGTTGATTAAAAAATTTCACAATGTTAAGCTTAGATTTAGATTTTTTTTTCAATGCAGTGAATCATCTCTGAAGATTAGTTCAAGGACTGCTGTAAAGTCCAAAATCCAGTGAGTCTTTCTGTATAAACCGTTGCTGCAAAATTGTGCATTTTGGTGTTTTTTTTGTTTGTCTTTGTTTTTTTCAAGATAACATCAGCTTTTGGGGTTCAAAGTGTTGAATAATATAACTTAACTTCCCATTTTGTCATTTTTCCATGTTATCATAGTTAACCAAAGATTTATTTAAAAATGTGATGCAATTACAATTTTAACTTATAACTTAACAACCAGTTATTAAATTGCAGATTTTCTATATATAAAGTCTGATTATGGTGGCTATACTACTTATTTATGATGCAAAGCTTGGTTTCCTTCACATGTGGACTGTTAACACTGTCCCAGATTCACACCAGCTGTTAGTGTTTTCCCTCTTCAGCGACTTACAACCAGCTTAGCAGCATTAACACTTTTACCCGGTCGCAGCATTAAAACACCACTGGGATGCAGATCTGAGCAAAGGTAGCTAAGCTTTGACACTGCTACGAGTCCTTTGACATTACATAATTAAAAATGCCTTCAGGCAGATTACGTTTCCAGTGCTGGCCACGTCTTAGCAATCTTGTTCATTAATCTACATATATCCATATACATCAGTCAATACTTTATCACATAGCCTCTAACTAGATAAACAGCACGTGTAGAGACCATCTTGCTATTGATGTGTTGTTGAACAGCTGACATATCTCATGTTTTTCAAGAAGAAATAACCCAAGCAAGTAAAAATCTCTAATATGGAAATGCTTCAAGTATCTGCAGTAAACAATCCTGACTTCAACTTTAGATTTTGTTTGTCTTTTTCTGTTTTTTGCAGGTCGGCCATCACCATATTCCCTCCGAGGACAGATGGCAAACATGACTTTCGAGTGTGGAACAGTCAGCTGATTCGTTATGCAGGCTACAAGCAACCTGACGGACAGATCCTGGGAGATCCTGCTAATGTTGAATTCACAGAGGTTAAAAATCCAAACCGCAGCATTCTTACTTTCACCATCTCTCTCTTACTGTTTGCATTCAGCTCACATGTAGCTCTTTGGTCACCAGATCTGCATGCAGCTCGGATGGAAAGCTCCGAAGGGTCGTTTTGATGTCCTGCCCCTCCTGCTGCAAGCCAACGGAAATGACCCCGAGCTGTTTGAGATCCCCGAAGACCTCATTCTGGAGGTGCCGATCACACACCCAAAGTGAGTTATGCACATAATCCACAGGATGTAGCAAAAAAGAAAACAAGAACAGAGGGCGGCCGCACAAAAAAGACATCCACCCACTTGCACATCTTTAAACAACACTTCTTAAACAATGGAGTATTTTTAAGCCAAGAAGTCTGATTCGGTTATGGTCACATTCCAACTGTGCTGATTATTCCCAGAAAACACAACGAGCCGCGCTTGATCTGTTGCTATGCCAGCTTTTTGTGGTAACCATGGGGCTTGTTACTGAGATTTCAAGCTTCCTCCTGTTTTTCATTGTTATGTGTTTACTTTTCAGAAAACTTTTTTTTTTAACAGTGGTAGCCACTGTACAAAAAAAACCCCATAATGCCCTTGAGATGCTAAGCATTAAGCTGCTGCTGCACTGCAATTTCCATAATCACAGCAAAGAATTGGGTATTATCGCTCGTACACACAAAGATGCACGCCGAGCTATCGCTACATCGCTGCACGCCACAGAGAGCCCTTCAGAATCCCTCGACACACAGATCCTTCTGCCAGACTCCCCCCTACACCCCCCAAAATTGGCAACTCTTGCTCCGAACCCTGCATCAGCTGGCCCTCCTCTCTGGCAGCCGCTTGGCACAGGCCGCGACCGCCAACAGTGTCTCATCATTACACGAGATTAGACCCAGCGCTGCAAATAATACACTGAAAGCAGTGTTATCAATCCCCCTAGAGGCTGGAAGGACCGAGTGGTGGGAAGTAGATTGAGGTCCAGTGGTTCTGTCCAGTAATAAAAAGCTGTCAGAAGTGGTTCTCTTTGTGTTGATGTTTGTTTTGGCTGCGCTTCTTTTTTGTAGTATGTGTCCCTGGGGTAATTATCTGTGCTCTGTGTGTATCGCAAATGTGGAAATTGACAATTTCCTGACCTCAGTAGGGAATGCAGTGAATTGAATTATGTGAAATAGCTGCACTCCTTCACCGTCATCCCTCACTGTGTGCTCTGTTCAGGTATGAGTGGTTCAAAGACCTGGACCTGAAGTGGTACGGACTCCCGGCAGTTTCCAACATGTTGCTGGAGATCGGTGGTCTGGAGTTCACCGGCTGCCCCTTCAGTGGCTGGTACATGGGCACAGAGATTGGTGTGAGGGACTTCTGCGACAGCTCGCGCTACAATATTCTGGAGGTAGTTCGCCATGCCAAAGCATAGACTCATGATCCGAGGAGGGGGGGGGATAAAGAATTGGAGGCACAGATTGACTCAAGCCTTGTGCAGACATGAGCATGTGTTGTGTCACCAAACGATCCAATCGGAATGCCATTCTTCTAATTGTGCACGCTGCGGAGAAAGCTGATTAACAACACTTGTCAATAATCCTTGCTGTGGTTTGTTGCAAACTCGCTTAACATGAAAAAACCTGCCTGATACAATGCAGAATGTGTTGATTTGTATAGGTGCTTGTGTATTTATATATGCACTTAGAGGGACAAACATAATTACAAGATCTTCTGTAACATTTACCAGCTTAAATCTGTGTCTTTGTGGAGAGCATGCAGCAAAAATGTATTTGTGATAAGGCACATCATTAGGCTACCAGACTGTCTGCTATCTTTGCATGTATCACATTACTCAGACAAGTGAAAGAGAGTGTTTCCCATCCAAAAATCTCAGACCAAACCAGAGCGGTCCAATTATGAAGAGCACTTGAGGGCACACGGGTGCCAGCTTTGGTGGATCTGTCTTATAAATGAAGTACGGAAACTGTGCTTGAAGTTAAAAAGAGTTCTTTCGGCTTTTGCACTTCACTATATATTTTTTTCTCTGTAGCATATTGTGCATAAATTATTTAGTGAAGAAGAAGAAAACAAGCAGTAAATGAAAGGTTGCAGGTGTCTTTACTTTGATGATACACAATCAAAGATGCGGAGGAACATATAGAAAATGTTTCCTTTTATTTTCAAAAATGAACCACTATTAATCTGAGCTCCTGCTAGATGCATGAGACATATTGGAATAGTACATTTGATTCAGAAAATCTAAACCCTGTACCTTAACCTTAACAGATGTATCGTCCCTTTGCTTTCTGCACTAATGTGGCAAACATTTAACATCATAACCAAGGCTAAGGATACACAGATGATGTCGAAATAAGTCGAACATGTAAAATAAAACTAATATGTTGTGTTTTAAAATCTAATTCTAAAGTGTATGCTCCAGGAATTACCAGATCAAGTTTAGATAAGAGAGAAAGAGGAGATTTAGCAATTACGGCTACCAATTGCACAATGATTTTTACATCACAACTGTCATGTCAATCCTTCCTTTCTGTATTATGTAGGAGGTTGCTAACAAGATGGCCTTAGACACCAGGAAGACTTCATCCCTTTGGAAAGACCAGGCACTGGTGGAGATCAACATTGCTGTTCTCTACAGCTTCCAGGTACGTGAAGCATTCATTTAGAGCATTAAAACATTAACAAAAACAGGTGTTAAATCTGGAGTAGGCAGAAATCTACAGCCGTTCTCCTGCAGCTCTTCTCTGTGACTTAAGCCCCTCCCACATGATGAGCACAGCCATATGCAAGTGCAAAAAAGTCAAATTAAAGGCACCTTTAAATTCTGAATTCACACAGGATTCAAGCCTCACTGTCTTCAGTAAAATATTTTTTTAATCTCACTGTGGTAACTTTGTAGCTTCTTATGCCATCTCACCTGATCTCAAAAGCCCTGTAATTGGCTGAAGTCTAGATTTTCTACCGCCAGAAAATTGAGTCAAGAGTAGATGCAGAAATCTACTTGCATCTCAGACCACTTGCCCGTTGCTTCTTGGATTCACAAAGTTTTATAGTGAAAAAAGTCTAACCATCTATATATAAAGATCTCAAGTTGCTTCTAGAACATAATAGACTTCTCAACTTTATGCTCAATAAGTAGCAGGCACTTGTAGTTTTGCTAAAATGAAAATACACCTGGTTCAGGTTTAGCTGTTTCTGTACGTACACATACGTACATTATTTCTAAAGTGGATTATAACCTAAAAAGCATTCATCAATAAAATAAAACATGTCAAATTTGGTTGTAAAATGATCCCTCCTGTCTTTGCTTCCTATCTGTAGTCCTGCAAAGTGACCATAGTCGACCATCATTCAGCCACAGAGTCCTTCATGAAGCACATGGAAAACGAGTATCGGGTTCGAGGAGGTTGTCCTGGAGACTGGGTGTGGATAGTTCCTCCCATGTCAGGAAGCATCACGCCGGTTTTTCACCAAGAAATGCTCAATTACCGCCTCACCCCGTCCTTTGAGTACCAGGTGAGAGTTTCCTGGAATTCCTAAACATCAGCTTGTAGTGGTTTTATCATCTTCTGACATGATGAATTTGCAATAGAACAAGCAGAGGTGTCAATATCTGTTCTACGTTAACATCGTTGCAGGATCCCAGGAAAATATTAGGGTAAATTACAATCAGAATCCCCAGAAAACTCTTGACTACCACAGAATATACCTCTGTATATGAAATATCCTTAATGAAAGATTACTTTAATGTATTTTTCCACCTGCAAAAGCCTGATCCCTGGAATACCCATGTGTGGAAAGGAGTCAACGGGACGCCCACTAAGAAAAGAGCCATCGGATTCAAGAAACTCGCCAAGTACGTGCACTTGTTTTTGTTTAATTTGTTTTCCCACTTTGGCTCAATGATAGACTCAAGGGTAAACTGTGACCCTAAATGTGAAATATAATAATAATAATGATGTGTATTTGTTAGTTTAAGGCCAAACGGGTAATCACTTTCCTGATAAAAAGTTAGACACACGAGAAGGAAGCTGGTGTACTCAGCAGTGAAATTTATCCAATCAACCCCTCGGGGAGTAATCAGAGTTTTGTCTGTGTTTGCATGCACTTGTGCTCGTCTATGTTGTGCTATTAATATAATTGCCTCGAGGATATGACAAGCTAGGTAATCACAATTGTCATCCATCCATGGCTGCCTGCTACAGTGAACCTCACCACCTTCCGTCGCTGGTTCCAAAGGAAATGTTTTATCGGACATATGAGCATGAGAGAGCTCTCGAAAGGTTGTTGTCTGATCTGTATCTGTGTCTGCTCACCTCTGCAGGGCTGTGAAGTTTTCAGCGAAGCTCATGGGCCAAGCCATGGCCAAGAGGGTTAAAGCCACCATACTGTTCGCCACAGAGACGGGCAAATCGCAAGATTATGCCAAAACTCTGTGTGAAATCTTCAAGCACGCCTTTGACGCAAAGGTACGCTTGCTCCCACCTTGCATCATCGTTTTCCCCAAAGTTCGAGCGCATGTGTCATTGTACCGATGTCTAATTGAAAAACGGAGGAATTCAAAAACGCTGCCACCCCTCCCTCCCCGCTCTCCGGATGATGAAGCCAAGCAGATGCCAGCTGAGTACAGACGACGGGAAAAGGGTTGGAGGAGAAAGTGTGTCTTTTGTCACATTTTTTTCCTTACATCTCTCATGCAGCAAAAAGCGCCGCAGGGTCAAAGGCAAGATTTAACCATCCAAGCGTTGAGCAGAGCAGTAGTTTGGAGACGAGATCCTGAAGCAAAAAAAAAAAAAAAAAAAAAAAAGATGCTGTGCTCAATCATACACTATTTGCTTTTTCCTCCAGGTCATGTCTTATTTTCCCTTTCCTGCTCTCCCCAGTGTGATCAATCACACAAGAAGATGCATGCAAGTGTGCAAATGTGTGTGTCACTGAGTGGGTGTGCTGTAGATGGATCACAGGGCAGATGCTGAACGCCGAGGGGCAAATCGCCGTTGTTGTGGGGCTAAAGCCTGTTTTCTCTTCACGCCTTTCGGTCGTGTGTGTGGTTGTGCATGTATGTGAAATGCGAGTGCGGCCCATGGCAGACAAACACCATCACGCTGAGTGTGCATCATGGCTGCTCGTTGTGCGGCAGCAGCATATTATCATCTCGTTAGAGGTGAGGACAGAGTGGTCATTACAGCCTCCTCCTCTGCCAACGGCTGTGTGTTCGGCCTTAATTTACACGCTCAAGTCATCTGTCATTTGGAGTGTGTGTCTGTGTGTGTCTGTGTGTGTGTGTATAGGACACAAGAGCGAGATAAAGACTGCAACCATGTATAAGATTCTCTCAGCACAATGGTCTTTTCTTTATGCAGGTCATGTCCATGGATGAATATGATGTGGTGGATCTGGAGCACGAGACGCTGGTTTTAGTGGTGACCAGCACATTTGGAAACGGAGATCCACCTGAGAATGGAGAAGTATGTATAGATATGTGATATTTACCAGCTCTAGTTAATCAACACAGAATGCTAACCATCTTGCATTTGCTGCTGCAGAAATTTGGAGCTGCCTTAATGGAAATGCGCCACCCAACATCCAACACAGAGGACAGAAAGTGAGTTCGGTCCCTCAACCCACCTGTGTTTGAATTCATCAATGCCAGTTTTCATCTTTTTTATCCAACTGAGATAAACATCGTGTGTTTCATCTCTCTTTGCTTTTGCTCCCCCCTTGGGAAGGAGCTACAAGGTCCGTTTCAACAGCGTGTCCTCTTACTCTGATACTCGGAAGTCCTCCAGCGATGAACCGGAGGCCAGGATTAACTTTGAGAGCACTGGACCCCTCGCTAATGTCAGGTAAACAAACTGAACCAGATTAAATCAAAGAGCCCTAACAGGACTTTGTGTGACTTCGCCTGCCTAAAGAATACTAAGTATTCAAGCTCAAAACAATGTGGCGATTTGCAGGATAAGAGATTTAGACATCAAGATTGAAAAAAAAAATATGGTCAAGTCAACAAGATCAACGTGTTCTTACATGCTTCGCATTTTAATCTGTAGTCACTGAAATGCTTTCATACAGGTGTTTATATCTGGGCTTAAACCTTTTTCAATTGCAAGCAGTTCTGGCTGTCACATTATTACTCACATTGGCCTCATTTTTCACTCCAGTATAAAGTCCTGCTCCTTCATGGAAACAGCACTACCATGGCTAGAAGTAGAAAGAGCTCAAAAATGTCTTCTGTGCAGTTTGACACAGTTATAATGACATAAATCTGAGAAAAAGTTTCTTTGATCATTTGCTTCATGAAAATTGAAAAAACTGAGATCAACATTTTTTTCAACAGGTGATCTCAAAAGTGGAAAAAACAATCTACATACTACACATATTTAGCTACTTAAATGTTTAATTTGCTTGCATACGTTGCTTCTATTTGTGTGAACACAGCCTGCAGTTCAACCCAGTTCAGCAGAACGGTCACTGATTATTTATTATATGACTGGTGGTCACAGCTGAGTCACTAATGGCTTCACAGTTGCACTGAAAAATGCAGATTTTTTTGTTTATAGCAGAATCTGGATAGAGCTAAGATTTCATTTTTGACAAATTTTTAAATGAGATGCTGAAATATCAGCTTAGATTTGGTTCAGTTTTTCTGGCGGCATGTCACAGATGAGTAGTTCTTGACCATCAGAAAACTGAAAATCCAGCATTTCTTTCTGTTATTACAGTTTAAATGTTGTACTTTTGGCAATTTTTTTGACAGAACTACATGTCACAGATGAGCGAGTTGTTTTTTTCTTCCTGTTTTTACAGTTTTTACAGTCTGAAAAATTGTGTAATTTTGGTGATTTTTTAATAGATTTTTTTTTTAAAAAGTTGATTCAGAAACCCACTAGCAGATTTTGAAAAGGTTAACAAGCTTTTCTGTCTTTCAAGCTAAAAACCAGTCAGTCATGTAGCATTTCAGCACTGATATATTGTATAACTATTCAAAAATGATGCACAGTACACAGAAGTAAGAATATATTTAAGGAACATTAACGATTTGACTATTTCTGCTTGCATTTAACTATCTTCTTGGATTACCTTTTTGTGGTAACTAGCAGCTTTAGGAATGTCATTATTTGTCCATTTCTTGCCTGTTGTTGCATAGTCATGGCACAGGAAAACATTTCTGCACCAATAATATCTGCTGGATGCAAATGAGATTGGTTTTTAAAAGCTTGGCCTTAAATTAGGAAGCAGACAAAACATTTTCACTGATTAATGAGTAGAAAATACATGGACTGTATTTTATAGTCATTAATTAAGAAAGGCCAAGGGAATAATCATATTTCTTAGCAATACAATAATATAAAATGCACAAGTTGCAACTTTATTGATCCGTTCTGCCAGTTTTATAATATGCCATTATCGTACTTAACCACAGTATTCCTCTTAGTTTAGCTTTTTCATTATAATCTTGCCTCAGTGCCCACTCCATAGGAGAGCATCTGTAAAGCTCCTTTGGGATGACAAATGTTATTGCAGTGGACAGTTTGCTGATCTGTTAAAATAGAGGAGACAACAGGAATTTTGCTCAAACGTGAACCTGATGTAGACTGACTTCTTCCCAGTGAAATAGTGATCTATTTCATGTTTGCATCTATCCAAACCCAGACAGGACAAGCACTTGTAAATACGTCAGCTGTTTTCAACTGCATTTCGAGAGTTTCAACATGGGTTTGTGTATGTTTGAGTTCTGCTTTTTTTCCTCTCTCTCTCTCTACCTGCTTCTCTTCCATCTCCATGTTTTTTTTCTTCATGTGCCTTTGTTTAGGTTCTCAGTGTTTGGCCTTGGCTCCAGGGCCTACCCACACTTCTGCGCCTTTGCCCACGCTGTGGACACACTGTTTGAAGAGCTGGGGGGTGAGCGCATCCTACGCATGGGAGAAGGAGATGAGCTGTGTGGCCAGGAGGAGTCATTCAGAACATGGGCCAAGAAAGTTTTTAAGGTTGGTTTCATGGGCTGAGACCCTTTGGGCTTGGAAAGGGTTGGTTTTTTGTCCTTTATTTCAAGATGAGTATGATGGTTTCTTGTCAAGGTTTAGAGGCTAATGTGATCCCTGTTTTCTGTGCAACAACATCAATACAATCGAAATCAAAAAGCCATCTCGCTCTTTTTAAACAACCCAACAGTCAAGGTAGTACTTTGAAGTTGTTTCGAGGTACTTAACCTTGAGACCTTGCAGAGGCAGTCCAAGTTTTTTTTTTTTAACAATCCTTTGTTATCCCAATGTGAAGGGATGCTTTTGTAAAATGCACATATTCTTTCCTGTGCTTGCTGTTGTTGTTTCGTATCAAGGCTGCCTGTGACGTGTTCTGTGTTGGCGACGACGTGAACATTGAGAAGGCCAACGACTCCTTGATCAGCAATGATCGCAGCTGGAAGAAGAGCAAGTTCCGCCTAACGTACACAGCCGAGGCCCCAGTCCTCACCGAAGGTACGTAATCCTGCAGTAAACAAATCATGATCTGCTGATGCTTTTTTGGTATTTAAAGAAACGATAAGCGCTACTAAGTACTGCAGCACAAAATAACCTAATGCATCTGTAGACGGATGGAATGGTTGTTGCTCAAGACCAGTGACTCAGCCATTACATCACCTGGAGCTGAGATCTGTGGCTCTGCTGTAGAATGAAAAAAATTACAATGTGATGTGATATCAAGACTTGTTTTTACTGTAGAGGTCCAGAGTTCAAAATATAGTACTGGAACTTGTAAACTTTAAACTCCCCTGTCCATTGAAAATCACACATTTTATCTTGTCTAATGTTTTTTAGATGCAAGAAGGAACAGTGTTTTTAAGAGGTTATTATGTGATCATAACAAAGGAATCATGCCAGTTGAAGATGTCAAGATTGCATTTTGGGATTTACATTTGTCCTATTTCTGGTTGAGAGTTAGACGGGAAAGTTAACATCACTTTCAAAACTGTACAAGAAGTATAAGCAACTGCCAGGAGGAAATTTGTACAATTTATATGCAAATAGTCACACATAGTCAGACCATTCTCCAGTGTTGTTTAAGCCATGGAGAATGGTCTGACTGCACCTCAGTATCATTCTGCTATAGAAGGGAAACAAACGCACTGATTATCTGTATGACTTTTAACCAGTTACTGTCATCTTGGATGTTGCTAAGCCCAGGGCGCAGCAACAGTGCCCCCGCAAAATAATGTCAGGGAAACTGTTCTGATGCGCACAAGCTAGCATTGTCATTAAATTAACTAATTCATCAAAAGAACCAAGCACATTCCTTATTGAATGATCCAGATCTTCTGGAAAATGTATGATTGTCAGTGTGGTAGGTTGCTAGATTGGAGGTTGTTGTTGTTTCTCATAGCAGAGGGGATTTTAATAACAATAATTTGCAAATGTCAGGTTTATACCTGCAAGCTACATCTAGAAATTAGTCTGAAAATTTCATAAGTAACAAAATCATAGTTTTTTGTGTTTCCTATTGTTAAAATATGCACTGAAGTGGGTACATTCAATATGATTTTAATATATAGTTGTCTGATATAAGTGCTATGGGATATAATAGTGTTTGAATCCCTTAATATGTTATATTGTACATCTGTGAAGTAACTTATTATGGAAGTCCAGATGTAATTCATCAAAAATATACAGCAGTTACCCCACATAGCACCCTTAAAACCACTAAACCACCCCCAGTTTCCAATCTTTATGCAAAGTTTAGTAAAGTTTCTGTCCTGACCTGGAATTGTACTTCATGTACAGACACAAGACTGGTATTGATCTTCTCATCTAACTCTCGGAAAGAAATCACACAAGTTCATTTTGCAAGCAGACCGGGTCTGATAAATCCATAAATAATGTAATTATATGTAATCCAGTATTATATCTTTTTGCCCACAGCATTGTATAATATTCACAAGAAGAAAGTTTATGGAGCAAAGATGCTTGAATCGCAAAACTTACAAAGTCCCAAATCCAAGTAAGTAACACTTTCCACAAGAAAAATATCATTAGTACCATGTTTTGTTTAACTTGTAAAATGTTTAGTTGATCTAATTCCTGGTGTCCAACCTGTTCATTCTGTTTATAGTGGTGTGTGAACTACATGGAACAGACTGAAAGTGGTGCAGTGTTTTTCCCTAAATCTCTGATCTCTTCTATAGTCGTTCCACCATATTTGTGCGGCTCCACGCAAACAACCACGACAGCCTGCGCTACAAACCCGGCGACCATCTGGGCATCTTCCCTGGCAACCACGAGGACCTGGTGACAGCTCTCATAGATAAGCTGGAGGACGCTTCACCTGTCAATCAAATAGTCAAAGTGGAGTTCCTGGAGGAGAGGAACACGGCTCTAGGTGGGTGATGTTATCAGCGACGTCATGCTACTCCGCGAACACAGTAGCCGTGAAATCAGGAGGGTTGCAGTTTGAAATCTGGGCAGAATGTCAAAATTCAAAAGGCGAGTAAGAAACAGTCTCTCTTTCCTCAGCAGACACCACGAAGTCGCACTTCAGCAAGGTGTCTATGTCCAGAAATCTTCCAGTGAAGCTGTGTATTGGCCGACAGTTGTGGCGACACTGGGTCACTTAACTGTGATTTTCACTGCGACTGTGAAGGAAGGTGTTTCTTAAACAGAGAATTGATTAAAATGTATCTTGACAATTAGACACTCTTGATAATAGCTTATTAAACTTCCAGCCTTCTTCTGTGAAAATGCTTTCTCCTGTTTCCAACAGCAACCATACTACACAAGACTGCTGGACTGTTTCAAGAATAATTCTTTATTTCACCCCTGCAATTTAGCATTTCAAGCAACAAGGACATAATTAAAGTGTTTATACACCTACACAATTATTTACTTGATGTGAGTAGTTACAGCTGTAAGCAGATGCATCAGTGAACTCAATGAAATCCCTTATGTCAACTTGCAACTACACAGTACTGTTATAGTGTAATGTAATCTACTGAAGTGTTTATATACTGCTTTACCTATCTCAAGAGACTTCCTGCTTTAATTAGGGTTGAATAAATACAAAATGTTTACATAATTTACCAAGACTAAACTGTTTAGAAATAATTAGACTCCATATGTACAAACATGTTTAAAATCCCAGAAAAACATATCAAAGGGCCATAAGAGGCAACAACTTAAATGTCACTGTCGCTGTCTTTATTTAACCCTCTGAACCCCAAGCAAATTTGGGGCATATTTTGCTCCTGTCACATCTTTACTCACTGTGAGTTAATTTTTTATTGCTGTATGAAGTCTTGCACCTCTGTGGAAACAGCACAATGTTGACCAGAAGTAGAGAGAACTCATTGTCTTTTATGCAATGTGACAAAGTTATAATGCCATAAATTGTGGAAAAAAGTAAAGCAAACCTTGAATTTCGTACATTATTTATTTACAAAAATGAAAAGTATGTAATCAACATGTACAGCACTTTAAAAAGTATCAAAATGTGGTACCAACACTGGAAAAGAAAAATGGTGACTCTACTAATATTTTGCCACTTACATTTTGAATTAGTTTTCATACTTATCTCCTATCTGTTCTGTGTAAACACAGCCTGCAGTTCATCCTAGTTCAGCTTAAAGGTCCCTGAATTTTTATCACATGACTGTAGGTAACAGCTGTGTCACTAATGGCTTTCCAGTTGTGTTGTGAAATTCAGAATTTTTAGTTCTATGTGAGAATAAAATGATTTAGATGAAATCTTATGTTAAACTTTATCTTGGTCAAGTTTGTTATTATGAGTGCAAGAGAATTAGACATAATGGTCTGTTGTTCTGTAATACACCTTGCATGTTGCAAATTTGGTGAATTCGAGTCTAAGCTAAAATGACAGTTGCATATTTAACAACAACAAAAAAATGTTGTGTGTAACTTTTATTTTGGCCACTTGGGGGCAGCAGACTAGACTGTTGACAAAATGCAACTTCCTGAAAGTGTTGTGGAGATGTTGTTAGCAAACAATTAGCTTCCAATTGTAGAAGCGATTCTGCTCACCTCACCATCATTGTACCTTTGTTTTGGTTTCAACTAACTCTTAAGAGAAACGTCTTTTCTATTAAATGGTTGCCTGATGCAAGAAAAAAATATTTATAAGGCTACAGACCAGAAGATTAAAGAAAACTAAGACCTTCAAGAAGCAAAAATATGCCATGAAGGTGGAAGGAGCTGCAGAGTTCTGTGTGATAGTTATCTGAGTCTGTTACCCTTTCATGTCACATAGATCATCTGATCCGCTGTTGCTATATATGTAAATGAACACAGCTTTAACATTTTCCTTGTCTCCAGGTGTGATCAGTAACTGGACCAATGAGACTCGTATCCCTCCCTGCACCATCTACCAGGCTTTCCAGTACTTCCTGGACATCACCACCCCACCGAGCCCCGTGCTGCTGCAGCAGTTTGCTTCTCTGGCAACCAATGACAAACAGAAAACGAAACTAGAGATCCTCAGTAAGGTAAATTCACTTAGTCTTCTGTGTTACCATCAGCACTGACCTTTGGAGTTATTGAGCTGCTGCAGTGCTGAGTGCTTAGCCTGGGTCGTGACCAGACACATATGGGATTTGTGAAATATGAGCGTAGGCTAAATTCAAACATATCCTCTCTTGTTTTCTGTCCGACAGCCAAATGTATGCAGACATTATTCACTTATTTATTAGAACTCTTTTTAAAGCACGAGCCTATAAAAAGTCACCATGTGTTTAAGGCTCAGCAGCAACCAACACATTCACAGTGTTTGCTCTGAAAATATGGGAGATGGTTTCTGTGTCTGCGAGCCGATTTGATGCACTTTGCACTGATGGAAATACGTACAGTAGGAGTTAGCTGGCGCCAAATTAAACCGGTTGATCGTTCTAACCCAGAGCTGTTCCCCCTTGCAGTGCCTCCCACAATTCACTCTCCATTTTTGTCAATGTGTGGAAAAGGCTGGATGAGGCCAAGCAGTGACTCATATGCTCATACACAGAATCATTGTCACCAAAGCAAGAGGGAAAGATGGAAGGCTTCTGCATTCGGAAAAAGAAACTGTACAGTAGAATCAGCACTGCAGATCATTTTTATTTTTGTACGCGCTCAATCTTAACCTCTTTTCAGGACTTATGCAGAGTTTTCTGCCTTTTTTAACCTTCTTTTTAGCATACACATGCATTAGAAAGCAAACAAGTTATAATGTCTGTTTTCAAAAGAATGAAAGAACTAATTAATTAAAGAAAAAGATAGCAGCTCCTAACATGTGCAAAGTCCCAACACCCCATCTGTTTATCAAGGTCAAAAATCGCAGGCGCCAAAGTACTTTTGGTCTTAAAATGTTGCTAATTGTAGATAAGGTGCTTCCAACTGTGTCTTAGGCTGAGAATAGAGGCCACAGCGGGCTTCCTAATGGGTGCTGTGTCGCTCATTAGCGGCTTGAGAACAAAGCAGAAGTCGGTACCCTATCAAAGTTTTTTAGCCTGGTGGCAGCGCTCTAAATTTATCACATCTAAATGTCAGCGATGACACACAGAAAACAGTTGGGCAGTGAATGGTGAATGGTTCGTCTTGTGGCTGCCTCCTTGTCTCGAGTCACAAATATTTACAGGGTCCAAAAGAAGAAACAACCGTCTGTTTGTTCTGTGATCGTAACAGTTACATTGGCTTCTTAATCAGAACAACTTAACAACATAGAAAGGTAAAAACTATATCTAAAGGCCCTCTCCATTAACCTGAACATGTCAGTTTCATGTCTGAATAAGCACCTTGGTCACTTTTCTGTAATCACACTAGGTCGGATGTAGTAAGTGTCTGTATCACTTTCAACACAGCACTAGTCTAAACTGCATGTCGTCACATCATTTACTTTGAGTTGAATGAAGTGATTTGAGGCTTTTTCCACATTTCAGCACTAATTTTAATGGTGAAAAATCACAGACGGTGACAAAGAGGCAGCTTGCATCCTAAAAATTAGAGCACACCTTTCTCAATCGCTTTGCCCTTCAGTTTCACATCTGTTAGGGTATGAATGGAAATGGTGTACAGATAGAACTTTACCGACATGAAAACAGAGACTCAACAGCTCAGATTAATGAGACTGACCCATAATTACAGTAGGTTTTTATTTTTTATGACAAAGCTTTTGCAGGAGCTTTTGCAAGTTTACTTTGTTGCTTCCAGCTGTTTGCAGGAATCTTTCCTCTTAGCTAATTAACAACCATGCATTTGCAGATGTGGAACAGCAGCACCGTATAACTTCAATAGATACTAAAAATCATAAATTATCCTCGACATGGAGACGGGATCAATCAGGACAACAAGTCATGCTGTATACTTTTCGTCGATTCAGAGCCACAGTTTATAAGCTGGAATTAAATCGTTTGTTATCAGATTTGGTCCTGGGTTCCATCATAACTGTTGGGATATTCTATTTTTCTCGTTTGTAAAGTGGTTTCTAGGTTATCATATCATGGGAAGAGAAATTTCAGTTATTAGGAATTCGTAAATAAACGAGGCTGCTGGTTATTTGGACAGTTTGATGAGCTTGTTGTTAGCTTAGATATTGTCTTTTGTTTATTAGTGCATTATTATGCATTAAAAATCATGTTATTTGCTGTCCAGTCTCATGTCATTGACAAATATCCATCACTGTGATTGAGATCATTGAAGGAAGCTGCCAGGAACATTAGCTTTAACAGGCTGATGAATCCAGCAATTCTACTGTACGCATCCAGTGTCTGACAAGGGTTTAAGAAACATCCACTCATGCTTCATCCTCCTTTGTCTTTCTTCTTAACACCCCAGGGCTTGCAGGAGTATGAAGAGTGGAAGTGGTACAACAATCCCACGCTGGTGGAGGTGATGGAGGAGTTCCCCTCCATCCAGATGCCCTCCACCCTCCTACTCACCCAGCTGCCCCTGCTTCAGCCTCGCTACTACTCCATCAGCTCCTCTCCAGACCTGCACCCAGGAGAGATCCACCTCACAGTGGCTGTGGTCTCCTATCGTGCCAGAGGTAAGGAGCCACTTCTTGAAGCAGGATTATTTTTTTCAGTTCAAGAACAGCTATTATGCCTCTCCAAGCATTTTAAAGTGGCGTAGGTGTAGCCTCGGTTACAGTGCTGCCTAGAAAGGTAAAGTTTAGTGGCCCTGTGAGGCTTTTCAGGGTCTGAAATTGGTCTTCAGCATTTTTTTCACATGCTGCTGTTTGAAGAAAACAGTATTTTTGCAGTTTTACTCATATATGTCCTGTGTATGCTCAGTTTATGCTGTGCATAAAAGGCACCGTGCCGCGGCCTCTTCAAGGCTGCTGCAAAGGCTCAAAAAGTCAAATGACTCAGCGTCTCTGAAAACTCTCTGATGCCTCAAAGAAAACTGATCGGTAGTTATCTTGGAAAGCTTCACAGGGTAGCCAGACCACAACTATAATTACAAGCAACATAGATGTAGAGATACCACGGAAGAATGTATACCTGTGAACGGATTCAATTCAGAGATATGAGCCCAAACGCAACTAAAACAAAACAATGCAGGTATGTGGGGACAGTATGTAAAATACATTAGATATCCAGGTTTGGTGTAAGCTTTTCTGCCTAGTATCACAAGGCTCTTATAGCTCAACCTTTGCAGTTAGCATCTGTAATCTCAGTCTTTGAAGTAGCCAGTAAACATTACCATAGCAGCTCACTGCTGTTTTCTCTCACACATAATTCACATAATTGTGCAAGCATATTACTATGATTGTCTAAGCAACAGCTGAATTACTGCAATTTCCCTTTAGAGAGACAGCGAGAGAAATAGCCCTAGCCTTGTGAGCGCGTTCAGGCCAATCTCCTCTTGTTAGTTTGCACACTTAAAAAGAGTGGGAGGCAGAGGGGAGGAAAAAAGGTAAAGTGCTTGCCTGGTAATCATCCTTTTCAGATGGAGAGGGGCCTGTCCACCATGGAGTATGTTCGTCGTGGCTCAACAGGATAGAGAAGGGGGAGATGGTGCCATGTTTCGTCCGAGGGTAAATATCAAAACCTTTTTATTAAGGGAATTTTGCCAAATTGCAAATAAATTTGTATTTTGAGATGTTAAAAGAGAAGTTTGACATTTGTTGAAAATAATCTGCTTTGCTTCCTTGCCAACACTTAGATGAGAAAATTAAAACCACATTCTTACCATGTGCTAAATATGTGGCGATATTCACCCCCTAGAAAACAAGAGCTAGATGTCTAAACATCACAAAAACTGTGCCACTGAAGCTCACTAATTAGGATGTTGTACAAAAGCTTAAGTTTGAAAATGGTACATTACCATTTTACCAGAGGTTATGTGTAGGAAAATGTATTAGTTTGCAGTAAATAAACATGATTAATGTCTTAATTAGTGATCTTTAGATGTATTCTAGGCAGATTTTTACTACCGCTAGACATACTCAGGGTAGCTTTGTGTGCTAAGCTACGAAAATCTGTTTTGATTCTCAGTCATCCAGTGGCACTGGGCACTGACTCATTAACAACCCAACAACTTGTGGAGTTTTGTGAAACTGCCAGTAGAGTGATGACTCAACATGTTAATGGGGGTTATATTTTCTAACGAGGTACCTCAAGACTGCATTATAAGCACCTGGTAAGTGGCTTCCCCATCTTCTGTTTGGAAACTGTTGTTCCAGGTGACTTTCATCCATCTAAGTCTCTTGGATTAGAGGTGAAAAACTCTCCAAGAACCAAAAAGTTGTCTTATACTGAAGACCTTAGCATGATGTATTAAACATCAGCTTCTGGAAGTAGCTTCATATTTAGCATACAGGCATGAAAGTCTTCTCATATAACTCTTGGGAAGAAAGATATGACTTGTATAGGCTTTGTGGGCACTTTTAAGATATTTCTTTTCATTAATTATTTTGTCTGTTGTATTGTTTTAGTGCACCATCATTCCAACTTCCCAAAGACAACCAAGCACCGTGTATCCTGGTGGGTCCAGGAACAGGTATCGCCCCATTCAGAAGCTTCTGGCAGCAAAGACTATACGACCTTGAGCACAACGGTTAGACATACTTCTCTTTTTTCCCCCCTTGTTCTTTAGAGATTTATTTGTCACCAACTTGTAGAGAGGCTTTGTGGTGGATTTTCACTGCTGTAAAAAAAGCCTTTAGATAAAATCTTCAATTTGATGTCTCATTGTGAAAATATCCAGGACAAGCTGATGGATTTATTCTTCCAGTTAAAACGCTATCGCACACGTCTGGGTGTAATAATGGAATTTAGACCAAATCCCCATCAGTGGTTTAGATAATACACTATCACTTCACATTGTCCTGTTCTGAACAACACAGTAACTCTGCCTGTCATCTCCAAGGAATTGAGTCATGCCCCATGATCCTGGTGTTCGGCTGTCGGCAGTCGGAGATGGACCACATCTACAAGGAGGAGACCATCCAGGCCAAGAACAAAGAGGTGTTCAAGGAGCTCTACACGGCCTATTCCAGAGAACCCGGCAAACCAAAGGTGCAACTGTTAAACTGCTGTGTGGGTTTGAAATAAATTCACAGAGTGGAGAAAAGGCTGAATAAGAACTGCTGTGGTTATATTCTTAAATGTCAACGCTCCAATTGACACTGTATGCTTCCATTTTAACACTTTCCACTCTAGTTTTTGTTCTATCGTCTAAGTCTTCTTCGTGCCTCTGCTTCCTTTGC
Organism: Amphiprion ocellaris; assembly: GCF_022539595.1. Taxonomy (NCBI): domain Eukaryota; kingdom Metazoa; phylum Chordata; class Actinopteri; family Pomacentridae; genus Amphiprion; species Amphiprion ocellaris. The sequence continues at coordinate 36,530,674 of NC_072771.1, forward strand.
TGTGCTGAATGGTTCTTGTTAATGTTAGCAATAATTTCAGCAAACTGTACATTTGTAAAATAAGGTATTTAAAAGGATTTCTAGACCGTGACAAGTTGCTTTGATTAGAAAATAAAATACTATAAAGTGCAGTTCCAGGTGACTAAATGTTTTGTGCCTTTATAGATACACTGTGATCTGTAAGTTGTAATGTGTAAATGATAACTGAGGCATAATATTGTTGAAATTTAACTTATTTTTCTTAAGAAATTTCAGGTTATTCCTAATGTTTTGCAAAAAAGATAGTTCCTTAAATGTTAACATTGTCAGAATATATTTTTTGCACTAAAACAAAGGGAAAAATTTAGAGTTGTTATATCTAGGTTAGTATGCTGTGATTTTACTGGTCTGGCCCACTTCAGATCAAATTGAGCTCTATGTGGCACCTGAACTAAAACGAGTTTGACACCCCTGTTCTGCAGAGTATAATTTCCCATTACTCTAAGAATATTCTGTTCCTGTACGCACCATTTTTTTTTAATGCAGTTTGCAAATTTGACCTTTTTTTCCAGTCTCCTGACTCATTTAATTCCCAGTATTTCCTTCCCTGCTTTTTTTTCTTCTCACACTTGACTTCTTGCTGCATACTCATCCTTTCTTCCCTACCTCTGTGTCAGAAATACGTACAGGATGTACTGCGAGAGCATCTGTCACAGACGGTGTACCAGTGCCTGAGGGAGGAAGGTGGACACATCTATGTGTGTGGTGACGTTACAATGGCCGGAGATGTTCTCAAGACTGTCCAGCAAATCATCAAGCAGCAGGGCAGCATGAGCCTGGAGGATGCTGGCTTCTTCATCAGCAAGCTCCGGGTAAGAGATGTACAACACTGTCAACATTATGTTCACTTTTAAACCCCCTCGAGGAGGATATTGATTTTAATTAGAACCCCACATGAAGTAGTTGAAAAGTGTATGTAACTGAGTGTCAAGCATGGAACAGTTGAAAAAAATGAAGCCATATTGAGTCATTGTTTTTTTAAAAAAGGGTGAAAAACACTACCCACTGGATTACTTTCATGAGTGAACTCAAGGGTAAAAAAGGCTGGAAAAAAACTAAGAATAACGACGCACGTCACCACACTTGCTACTACACACTTACCTGTGTAGTAAACACATGAATAGATGATTGTCAGCTCTGCTTGATTCATCGTTCGCTACATCCAACATCTGTTCATCCTCTTTCTCCGCCTTCACGTGTCCTGTTGTCACCAGGATGAGAACCGCTACCATGAGGACATCTTCGGCGTCACCCTACGCACCTACGAGGTCACCAACCGGCTTCGTTCAGAGTCCATCGCCTACAATGAGGAGAGCAAAAAGGACTCAGATGAGTAAGTGGCTTGTGAGTGTTTTGCAGAGGAAGCGCAAAGAAAAACTGCTGTAAAATGCAAATCGAGACGAAAGTTTAATAGGAAAATAGTACAAAAGGCATAAGAATTGGTAACAATCCTGCTCTTAACCTTCAGGTGTCAAATAAAAAACGTTATACTGAGGTAATTAAATGTCCAGAAAAACAATATATATTATTATTCACTTTCAATGACTTATCACTTTAGATCTACATCAATCCTGATCATTATTACCAAATTTTCATCAAATATAATCTAGTAAAAATGACAGTTTTGAAGCAAAAGCTCCAGAATCAAAACCTAATAGCACAGAATGCATGATTTCATAATGTAATGGTGGAGGGATCAAAAGTAGCAGTTTTATGGGTTTCAGTGGGGCCATCTTAGTCCTTAAGGTCCTGAGTATAACAATTTTGTATACACAGTGTATTATTAATGTATCATGGGGGCTGAGGTTAAAATTTCAAAATAACCCCCCTCCCCCCAAAAAATAAAAATAAAATTATCTAAAAATCAAAAATGTAAAGGACAAAAATGCCCTAATAGGCACATGAGGGTTAAATACCGGAAATTTGTTCTACAGTTGTAGAAATCAATCAGCTGCTGACCCAAGTGCTACATGGATAAACTGATAATTAAGAAACAGATTAAGAAATTTCAGTTTAGTTGTTTCCAATGCATTGTTTTCATAATTTCAGATTTTTTTCCCCAAAGCTTTTATTTTGTAGTAATCATGTCATTTTATGAGAAAACTCCATTTAACACTTGGTTCTGTGCACCATAAATACTTTAAGACAGTCCCATGGCCTTCACAATCTTCAGTTTTACTTAACTTCTGTTCTGTTCTATTTGCTGCTGCTGTTACATTGTAAATTTCCCCCCTGTGGGATTAGTAAAGGTATAATCAATCAATCAATCTATCTATCTATCTATCTATCTATCTATCTATCTATCTATCTATCTATCTATCTATCTATCTATCTATCTATCTATCTATCTATCTATCTATCTATCTATCTATCTATCTATCTATCTATCTATCTATCTATCTATCTATCTATCTATCATAATTTTAAGATTTCAGGTGTAAATATAAATTCCTTCAGAATACCCAAACAGTGGCCTGCAGGCGGCTTGACTTTTAGTCCTAGATCTGTTCAAGTATCATACTAGCATTTCACTGATTTGTTAAGCCATGTAGGGACCCTGCTGACTCAAAGGCATGAATCATGTTTGAAAATAGCATCTCGTGCACCAAATGAAACCGGAAAGGAACTCACATTCATTCATTTCCTCATGGGTTACTCACTCATTCATTAATTGCTGCTGTATGTCTTAGTGGATTGTAGGAAGCATGGTAATGTCTAGTGTCCGCACAGAGCACAAATACAAGGATGATGGGTTTTCATATTTATTCATGATTATTCCGGAGATTCTTCTTCAAATTTGCCAGCTGGTCAGTTCATATTTTGAGAGAAAAAAAACAACGAAAATTGGCAGATTTTAGTAACATTTATGTCAACCAGTGAGATCACCAGAGCAGCTCTTTATCCGATAGATGTTTGTAAGTCAACTTGAATGTGCAACCTGTAGTTGTTGGCTCTGCCGGCGTGTTAAAACCCCTAGTTTGAGATGAAAACAGAGTGGGTAACCATAGAAACCTGCGGAGAAGGGCCTTTAAACTAACAGGATTAGAGTGAAAGCGAGTGGCTCTGTTCCATTTCTGTTTTTGTTTCCGACGTTATTTGTGCATATTCCAGATTAGATACTTCATATACCCTCGCCATGAGAGCACAACAAGGGCCCTATAGTCACTATGGCTCATTAAGTGCCAACATAATGCATCACAGGCGATGGTTCCTGGGTGGATTGTCACTTGAATTTCACATTTGGCCATCAAAGCCGCTGCTCGCTGAATGAGTAATGACTGTAACATCTCTATTTCCATGTCTCTGCTCCTCTCTGTCTGTCTGTCTGTCTCACTGTCCCTCCTTCTGTCTTTTCTCTCTCAGGGTTTTCTGCTTGTAGGTCGATGAATCAGGAGGCTTTCTGACAACAACCAGTCAAGACGACACAGTGACGCTGGTTAAAGAATACTGTGCCAATTTTTGTACTGTAAAAAACAAAACAAAAAGGGGTTTCTTTCTTTCTTCTTTTTTTATACCACTTTAATGTTTCTGTTGGGCGCTGCGATTTTGTCTGTAGCAAGTTGGAAATGTTCTGTTTTCTGAGAATCTGTTTTGCTTGTCGATGGTACTTCCAAAAATTATAAATTGATCATTTTTGATTCATAATGTGAGCACCTAGTGTAATGACCTGCCTCATTGTGAATGCATGACCAAGACACGAATATACTCGAAAAAAATATAATATACTCTGTGTTAATGTTAAAAAGGCTTTTATTGAGGTTTTATATTTGCAAAGAAATGTGTGGCATTGATAACAAACTGACATTTCTGTTCACTTTGCTTGTTGGGAAGGAATCAGGACAGGTCCGATCTATTTGGGCTGTTTTTTTATTGATATCAAAGTTAGAAAGATGTACAGGCATGTAGACAGAAAAACAGAAAGACAGATGTGTTGCAAACAAAATTTGACGTGTTGACAGGTCACCCTGAATTATGAAAACAGCAATTCTGTTCCACCCTAAATAAATGTATTATCTAGCTCTTCACTGGCAATCCATCAAAGTGCATCAGCCTCTGTGCCAGCGCTCTTTTCAGTGGCCTGTTTATTCTGTCACATCATAATCTTGTGTGTCCCAGCTGCTGCTTGGTCGAACCTCCAGCAGCTGCCAAGGAGCCTGACGTCAGTGCGTTTTTAAATAAACTCAAAAAAATATTCAAACTTCTTCACCACTCTCAAATTTCAGTATCTCAGTCTTGATGTGTTTTCACAGTGTGCTGCCAAATCATATAATCATGCAGCTTCTTGAATTATAGATAACTGATCGATGGCTAAATCATTAGTTAATTTAAAGGAATTGTTTGATATTTGGGGTGTTGTGCTTACTTTCTTGAGGATTCCACAAATCTGGGAGGTCATCAGAGGGTAGCAACTGAGATTGTTTACTGTTTTGTGTTGTGTTAAGACAAATCCAGCTTATTTTTTGCCACGGACATTGTGACTAGGTTGCATTTTTTTCATCCATGCAGCTTTAGCTTAACATAAGAACTAAAAATAGGGAACAGCTGTACAAATGTAACAATATAATGCACCATAAATACATTAAGGCATTATATCGTGTTCTTTTAACAGGCAACAAAACGATCTGGCAGACTTTTTATCCCTTAACCCTCGACATTTAACTGCAATTTACAAATTCTATGCATGAGTTTCTGCACTAAAGCTAATGCAGCACGCTAATTAGTGAGCTTTAAATGCGCTTGCAGGAATTTGCTACCTGTTTAAAGAGCCAGGCTGGTTGTTTTCCGTTTCCAGTCGACTAATTGGCTCCTCATCATATTTACTGGAAGCAGGATGGTGATATCAGTCGAAAAAGTAAGCATCTTCTCACTTTAAACGTGACATATCTGCGAAAAGGACGCTGCCCAGATCATATCCGACGGCTGTCAGCTCGTCCTATTCATCAACAGCATTCTCTGCCTCTTGCCTTACATTAACTACTTGCCTACATTCATTCTTTCTGTAGTCTCTGTTGCATGTTTTTTATTTTGTGTTTCCCTGTGGCTCATGTGCCACCTCTTCACTGTGACCTGACACCTGCTCAGTGGCATCAGCACTGTGTGTGTGTGTGTGTGTGTGCGTGCGTGCAAACGTGTGCCCTAGAAAACCATCTCTATACGAGTGGGTGTGAACATGCATGATCTCAGGTGTGTGTTTTTGACATTAGTTACTCTGCTCGTCGTCTGTTACCTTGTCAAACTGGTCGGATTTTAAACTAAGCATGATATTCGAGTCACACAAGCCTGCAAAGTTAATCTTACGGACGATAACGGGCCCACTTGGCTTGATGTTTTTTCTGATCTTTAGCAGCTCAGTTGTTCAAATTCCAACTGCCGCTTTGGTCATTTGCTGCTTTCCAATGAGTCAGGGTTGTGATTTGAAAATATTCGCGCAGGGTTTTTTGAGCGCCAACTCTGGATTAATGCTTTTTCTCGTCAGCTTCTGAGTCCTGTTTATTTCCTTTCTTTGTCAAATTAAAGATAGCTGTCAGCATGATTCAATGATTTCAATGTGATTTTTAAATGTCCCGAACAGCTGCTGAGGGTATGTTTTTTTTGTGTATTTCTTTTCTTATTAGTGGGATATAATGGGTGATTCCCGTTGTCCCCACTGTTCATTCTGGATGAATGTCTCCTCTATATGATTTGTTTAAACTTGGTTTCGTTGAACTGGAATGAGAGCCGTCAAGAAAATGTCTGTGATGTAAAATGTGCAACAAGAAAAGAATTGATACAAGATATAGCTTCTATATATAGCTTCTATATATATAAATATATATATATATATTAAAAGACAAAGTATAAACTATAAAGAGTACCACTTCAATCTTTTGTAAGAATGTATTTTGATTATGTAAATGAGCACTATGATTCTGCTTGATTTGAAAAGAACAAAAAAAATGGCCTATTCTATATGGTGTCACTCATATCCTTTAGGTATGAGGATAAAACAGTGGCATTAAATAAATGCATGGTGATCTTCTGTCTCCTGTTGATATTTAAGAAGCTCTGTCTATTTACCAGCACTGTGTCAGTCAGTGAGACTGTATCGTGAGGTTGTCCGGCCTTTCTCACTGGGCTTTGGATTGGTAACAACATTCTCGAGGGGGGTTTTCTCTTTCTGTGTTTGCATATCGCTGCTGCTATGAACAACTCTGATCCAATCAGCCTCTGCTATAATGACCTTTGTTGTGTACTTGATTGAGGATATTCCATTTTAATGCATCAACTGCAAGGACTTTGCATTTACTTACGAATAAAGAGAAACATTTACAGAATATGTAAACACTATTCGCTTGGTTTGTTGTGTGTTTCTTGTTTATGTGAGATAGAAACCGGACTGGAAAGGTTTATGGTTCGTGTATATTTTGGCAATTGGATTTTCCGTTCTGAAATGGGTATTGAAAAACAAAACGAGTGGTTATTTGATTTTCGTTTTAAAATACAAAAAATAAAATTGAAATACAAGGTGTTTTTCCTTTTCATGATCAAAAAGGGATATACGAAATATTAAAAATGCTTTGATTTTGATTTTGTATTTAGAATAACAAAAAAATAAAATCAGTAAGAGACAAACAAAAAACGGTCCGTTTTCTCATTTTCTCAGACCGGAAGTGGTCATCAGCAACTGTGGAGCCAAACGACAGCAAGATTCTCAGGGGGCGGAGCCAGAGAGCAGTGATTGGTCAGACTGACTGAGAGCCAGAGAGCAGAGATTGGTCAGACCATAGATATCTATAGAAGACAGGGCGCTAGCGTATCTAGTCTGCTATGTATATCTATGGTCGGTACGTCTGGTAGCATCTCTGGCTGCTGTTGACCTTGTTTTTGGAGTAAAACACGGTAAGAAGATAAATACTTTGAACCAGTAGCGTTTTTTTGTTGTACGTTAAGTCAGCGACTTGTGAAGAGTTGTGTTTTGTCGTGTTTGAGCAGTTGGTCCGGACCGTTAGCTAGCTAAGCGGCTAAGTTAGCTAGCGGGCTAATTAACACTGGTGGCTAACTTACTGCTGAACACCTGTGTTAGTTGCTACTGCAGCTGTCCTCATTATTAGAATGACCTTCTCAACCTGTATTTCTCTGCTGTGTATTTTAGCTTTAAAAAAAGTTATTTTACTTTAAGGTTAACTGAAACCCGTTCAGCTGCACTGAAGTTTAACATTCAGCTGGTTTGAATTAAACCGCGCTTAACATTGCACATTACCTCTCTGAATCTCCATAATTTCATTAAATTCCTTTTCTCTCCCACTGCTCAAGTTCAATCCAGTATATAAAGTGATATTAATAATGAATAACATAACAACCAGCCATTGTATTTATTTATTATTGCATGTATTTGTAGTAAAACATGAGATGAAACATCCTACTTTTGGATCTAGAACTGTACAAGCCTGTTTATTTTCAGTCACCTGACGAGTTAAACTCCCCTTTTTATGTGAGGTTGAAGTAGAAAGTCTGAGATAACAAAGAAAGTTGTTTATAATTTGCGATACCTGTCATCTCTGACTGAGGCTTTAGTTTTTTTTTTTAGCTGATTTACACGTACAAACTTTGTTCAGGAAGATTTCTCAGTAGCTCAGAGGACAGGCTACTTTTTATACAACCTTGTAAGAGAATGTCTGTCAATGCTTTCAGCAGAATTTAGAAACACAACACTTCCTAAACAGATATTTTGAGGCTGTGAGGTTGAACGTTTGAGAGTATATCAGTGTGTTTGTTTGTGGTCTTTCTGTTTCTAGGTGGAAGCTGAATTAGTGAGGATGACTCCTGCTCCTGTCATCTCTAAGCTCCTCACACATCTTTACCTGCACATGAGGAAAATCACTCCTGTAGAATGCAGGTATGTTTGTCATTATTATAAAAAGATGTTGCCTGGTGACCTGTCAGAAACCCATTATACAGAGTCAGCCAAAATAATGTTTACACACATCAGGAAAAGAAAAACTTGCATAAATATTTCAATACCAAATTTATTCACACATCACCAGATTAATAAAAGTTATATTTGGCCTCTACAATTACAAGAGGTGCTGAAAGTGGAGGCCACTGGCTTCCAGACATTTCTGTTGTGTTGTAGACGTCACTTGTTGATGCTCCATTCATGAGGGTAGCGCCATCTGTTGGGAAAACATCGTACAACAGGACACGCAGTTATCGTGATTTGATCAAACTTAGAAAGAGGTATCTGTACGTGTAGAAGTACTTATACAAATGAAATATTTATAAAAGTTTTTCTTTTCCACAATGAATGAATTCCTAAAACACTCTCAATGCTGGAGAGCGTTTGTGATGCTGAAGCAGTGACCAGTTTTTCTGTTTCTTCTCTGGAGATGCACAATGAGGGACGTCTGCAGCGACTGAGAAAGAGTCTCACCACATCCTTACATGAGGAAAAAGACTTTTTTGAAGACTACAATAAGAAAAACTATACAGCAGACGGCTGCATTCAAGGTGAGCTCTGAACATTTGATCTGGAACAGGAATTCAATAACGGCAGCATGAGCTTCATTTCAGTCTGTAGCTGCTGAATTCATGGATGAATCATCTGGCACTAGAGAGGAAGACCATCAAACATCCACGTCAGCTGATGAAGGTCCAAGAGTCTCACCAAACAAACAACCTACAGAGTGAAGACCTCCAATCTGATTGGACGGCCTCCTATTCAGCCACGTGTGAACAAATGCCTCTAAGCTGATTTGTTTTCTAAAATAAATCTAGTTTGAGTCCTAATCTATGCCTGAGTGTTTGCTTCTTTACACTGCTGTTAACAGTTTAGGCTGTTAGATTGTTCCAGATAAGACAAGTACAAGATTCTTCAGAGCTGTTCTACCACGAGCCTGACAGGAAGAACTCCAACAGCTACTGAATGTTCCTGTGGTTCCCTCAAGGCTACAGGAGGAGTCCTACGAGGACGAGCCGGTCCACCTGATGGCGGCCAGTCGCTGCGGTTCAAAGCCGACACCGACTACGTGGACTTCTACTGGACCACACGGAGGCCTTCAAACTGGACCAACAGGTTCAGCGACTCCCCGACTCGTGGGTCTGAGGACGCCGCCGAGCCTCGGTCCAGCCGGCCGCCTGTCTGTGGGTGTTTGAGTGCTGAGAGGTTTGTGGATGCATGTGAACGTTCTGTGTTGAAACAGCAGCTTTGGACTCAGTAACGCCAGGAAAAACCAAGAGCTCCTTTATTTGTGACTTCCACTAAAAAAAACTGATGAAAATAAGTTTGCCAGGGTTCTGACAGAAAACAGATTATTAAATAATGAAAATAATCGTTTAAATATTCCTTCAAACAATCCTTTTAGGTCTACATTTCCTTTACACTGACTTCTTGGTATATGTACAAGTATTTTGGATGGAATATACCAATAAGCCCAATGTTCAAGGGTTCTTCTGGGAATACACCATTAAACCAACATTTTAGGTAAATGTTCCAGGATGTTCGGTAGAATACACCATCAGATCAACCTTTTAGGTCTACATTGGAAGATTTTAGAGTAGAATATTACTCCAAACCATCCTTTAGGTCTACATTTAAGGTGGAATACTCCTTTACACCAAGATTTTTTGGTCTACATTGAAGGATTTTAGGTAGAATATTCCTTTGAACTTTTTAAGTTTATGTTCAAAGATGTTGGGTGGAATATAGCATCAGACCAACCTCCAAGGTCTACAGTAGTGAATTTTAGGTGGAATATACCATTAAACTTACCTTTTAGCTCTACATTGGAGGATTTTAGGTGGAATTTTCTTCCAAACCATCTTTTAGTCTACATTTAAGGATGTTTAGGATGGTATATTCTTCCAAACCAACTTCTCAGGTCTACAGTTCAGGTGGAATATTCCTCCATACTAACTTTTTTGGTCTACATTGAAGGATTTTTTTCTAAACCACCCTTTCAGGTCTATATTTGAGGTTTTAGATGAAATATTCCTTTTAACCAGCCCCTCAGGTCTCTGAGGATTTTGGATGGAATACTTGGTTAAAGCAACATTTTAGGTGCATGTCCAAGGATTTTTGGTGGAATGTTCCTTTAAGGTGGATGTGTGAGGACCTTGTAGGTGGAATACTTCCTGAAACCAACCTTTTAGGTCAACATTCAAAGATTTAAGGTGGAATATTCCTTTAAACCAACCTAAATTTCATGTCTTGATCATTATCAAGTGAGAAACCTCAATCCAGATGCCTCATAATGACGTTTGAGATTCATGCTGCTGTTATTTGTTTAGTCCAGACTAAATGACAGAAATCCACAACTGTAATTTTATTTCAGGACTCGGTTATTAAATGTCAAAACAATCCATGTGACTCTAAAAACTCAACAGCTTTACAAAAGATTAAACTCTCCACAAGGATCCAAAATAAGTTGGATTTCTACACGAGAGCTTTAATTATTCTTCATCTACTTCCTGAATAGTTTGGTCAATAAAAAAGACAAAAACTAATATTTTCAGCTGAACTAAAGCCAGACTTTGTGATTTTTCTGCTCACATGTGTTGTTGTAAACTTCCTCTTTCAAATAAATATCCTCCTAACCCCCTGGAAACCAGCGTTTGTCCTGTTTTTGTTTTGCTCCTCTGCAACCCTAAACAGCTGGGTCGTATTGTTTTTTGAACAACACACCATACTATGACGTTTTTACAATGATGGTTCTACTATGGAACCAGTTTGACATGTTCAGGCGTTCTTTGTGTGAAAACTCAGAGATTTCAGGGATCAGAAGGTGGTTTTCAACTTTCTTTGTTAACTTTCTGCTTCAACTTTAAACTAAATTTCCTTGACTAAGCCAGCCCTCTGGACTTCCAGGAAGCTGTGTTCCTATTGGCTGTTCAGGTGGTTGCTTGGTGTTATCAGGAACACCTGAGCAGCTCAGTGTCTTCCTGCTTTATTTAGCTGCAGCTACAAACATTTCCTCTGCTTCTCTTCACCAGTGATCCGGGTTTGGCTCCGTTGGTTTAGTTTGTTCTTTAGGTGTTGGCTTGCAGCTTCCAGCAGTAAAATCATCTTTAATGTGTTTCTTGGTGTGTTTTAGGGCTTTGTACTGGATAGTTGTCTTGGTAAATGTGGTTCTTTAGCCACAGTTAGCACATGGTTCTAATGTGTGCAGTGATTAGTGGATTTGGTGCAGCTGAGTTGTGTCTTTATCTTGGCTGTAGTGAGTCTTTAGAGGTTTTTGGTCAGACACATTCTGTATTCTTGTTTGAGAACCAGCGTTGGTTGTCCGGAAGGTAAGAGTTCCTGTCCTGATTCTCTGTTCTCAGAGGTTCTCTGGTAGGCTGCAGGAGACTTTAGCGTTTGGGTTGTGCTAGTTTGGTTTTTGTACGGTTTCATTTGGACGACTATCTTGAGGCCCCTCCATGTGGTTTAGTGAGGTTTTCTGGAACAGTTCTACAAAGCAACCTGCAGCAGAAGAGACTTTGAGAGTTTTTAGGAAGTTCTGGAGACCAGACTTTAGAGCAGCAGAAACATTTGTCAGCAGTTAGAGAAGGTGAGCTTCAGAGTAGAAATGAGAAGGAAACCTTCTTGACCCGTGTGGTGAGGTCCTGTACCAAGAGTTTGAGCAGGTTGTGAAGAGTCTGTAGTTCTTTGGTCTGAAAGCACGAGAAGAGTCAACTCATTAAAGGAGAAAACAGGAGATATTGTTGGTTTTTCTGTCGCTCTGCAGTTTCCAGTTTCCTTAGACTGAATATCAAATTTCTATTTTAAAGGATTTCCCATGTGAGCCCAAGAAAATTTCAATAAACTCCCTCCATCCCCTGGACACAACATATTTTATTACCATGTTAAATCTCTTTTTTTAAAATACGTTTTTGAGTTTTAATCTTTATTTTAGCATAGTTTATTCTCTTTGCTTGTTTAGTTTTGTCATCTGTGTGAAAGGTGCAAAACAAATAAAGTTGAATTGATAAACTGAATAATTGACTAACTCATGATTGTGACAACAGAAGTATTTTCATTGTGATGTCAGGGTTTGTTTCATTTTTAAGGTTGGGGTTAAAATCTTGACAGAAAAAGAAGATTAAAGAAATAAACTACATAACAAAAAGCAATTAAATCAAAGGGAAAAAATGTAATACAATAAAATTTAAAAAATTGTTTAAAAAGTATTTTTTAAATGTGTAATTATGTACAATATGTTTTCTGTAATATTTAATAATGTTATTTTAAAAAATTTGTTTAATTTCATACTTACATGTTTTGTATTGTGTTTAATTATCTAATTCAATATTTTGTCAGTTTAATTTCATTTAATTTTATTTAATGTTTATTTTAATTAAACTGACAAAATATTGAATTAGATAATTAAACATGATACAAAACATGTAAGTATGAAATTAAACAACATTTTTAAAATAACATTATCAAATATTACAGAGAAAATATTTTACATAATTACACATTTAAAAAATACTTTTTAAACAAGAATCATGTTAAACTTAAAAAAATACAAAACATTAAATTAGATTATTGAACCTTTAAAAAGACAAAACATTTAATTAAAAAATTCAATGTTTAATTAGAAAATTAAATCTTAAAGACAATACAACTTCAAATAGGAATTAAACAGAAAATACAGTTAATCATTTAAAAAGAAAATCAAACATTAAAAGGTGGTAAACCATTTAAAAAGAAAAACCTTAAAGTTTAATCGAAAAATTAAACGTTGGGAAAGAAAAGGAAATTTTTCAAACAAGCCGATAAAACATTTGAAGAAACAACAAACATTAAAAAGACAAAACATTTGGAAATCAAATCAGACATTAGAGAAGAATAAAAGGTGAGAAAAGAGCAAAACTAAACATTTAAGAAGAATCAAACTAAAGACAAAACATTTGAAAAGACACCAGTTAAACTTTAGAAGATCAAATTAAACAGAAGAGACAATAAAACGATCAAAAAAAGCAAAAACAGATAAAAGTCTTCAAGCGTTTTCTAGTCTGAAATGAAAACATCAATTGTTTGTTCAAACATTTCCTCCTTCTAAGTTCTTGGTTTGATTGTGGACAGATTTACTAAGAACTGATTTCAGAAAACTGCTTTCTAGATAAAGTCTACTAGTAGTTGAAGGCATGGATCAAACTAATGTTACCTTCTGATCTCCACAAACTTTACTGTTCAGTGAAGAAAATCAAAGTTTGTTGAGGATTTTTAAAAAACCCACAGGTGAAGGTCTGAGAAGAACTCAGATGGATGGTCTAAATGTGAAATCAAGACTCATGGTCACAAGTTTTAAGGCTTCTGTTAACCAGAAAGTTCAAACTAACAGAGAAGTATTGAGAAACTTCTAAAATTTCAGTCCTCAGACTGTCTGAAGGTTCAAACTAATAGAGAACTGCTCAAGAACTTTTAAGATTTCAGTCCTCAGACTGTCTAAAGGTTCAAACTAACAGAGAAGTACTGAGAAACTTCTAAAATTTCAACCCTCAGACTGTCTGAAGGTTCAAACTAACAGAGAACTACTCAAGAACTTTAAGGTTTTCAGTCCTCAGACTGTGGAAAGGTTCAAACTAACAGAGAACTACTCAGGAACTTAGAAGATATCAGTCCTTGGACTGTCTGAAAGTTCAATCTAACAGAGATCTACTGTGGGACTTAGAAAATTTCAGCCCTCAGACTGTGTGAAAGCTCAGGTCCTGAGGACTCGGGAGGTCTGGGGGCTTGGAAAGTCTTGGAACTGAGGGTTCCACCCTCCAGCACAAAGGCTGAAGTCCAACCTCCCGAGAAAAACGGTCGAGTCGAGACTCGAGTTAAAAAAAAAACTCGAAAACAACAAAAAATAGATGATAAATGCGCAAAAAAAAGAAGAATTAGTATCTGAGCGAATAGCTCAGGGAGATAAGAAGAGAGACTACAGAGTGGAAGGTCGCAGGTTCGAGACCAGCCACCGGCAGTTTTCTTTCTTTGTCTTTGTCAGGATTTTGAGAAAAATTTATGAAGTGTCTGGTCTTGAACCGGCGACCTGCAGCTCCACAGGCAAATCCTTAACTCACTGAGCTACAGATCAGATACAAAGAAATAAATTCGTCGTCCCTTTGGCATCGTAGTTCCTGAAGTGACCACATGGGTGGAGCCAAGGCGGAGTCTGGGTGGAGTCAGGGCGGAGAGTAGGCAGGGAGGTGGGTGGCGGCCTCCCCCCTCTACTCCCCCACCGCCCCCCACCGCCCACCACACCTTCCCCCACCCGACGAGTTCTTCGAGTCTCCACGAGTTCTTCGAGTCTCCACAGGTTTTTCCGAGTTTCTTGAGTTTCCACCAGGTCGGAGGCAGAACAAGTTGTCATGAAGAGGTGTTGAAGTCGGCCAGGATGGACTGACTTTTTACAGCGACTAGAAGGAAGACGACTAGAAGAGCAGGTCTTTAACCACCATCCATAAAATTCATGGAGTCGCTCCAGAGAAATGAAGGGACGTCAACTTTTATCAACCTCCATCCAGATGTTCAACTTGATCTCTTTGAGATTTTTAGCACCACAAACCTTTAGTATCACACTTTATTATCATTTATTTGGACTTTAATGGAATCCACCAGCAGGTTTAGCTTTTCTTGACAAACTTTATTCTTGTCGTCGTGGGACTGCAGTATTTTAAACTCTTCCTTCTATTTGACCTCATCTTTATTAATTTTAGTGGAGAAAGTTATTTTAATCGTCCATTAGTCTCTTAAAAACCAAATAATAAATTGGATTAGTCAAGAGGTTTATATTTCTTACTTTGTCATATTTTAAATATGACAAAAAATATAAAAATAAAGCGTCTTGAAACAATTTGACCTGTAATTGGCGTTATATAAATAAAATTGAATTAAAATTGTATGTATCTTGTAATGGAGTAATTCAAGCATATATGTTGGAAAACACATTTTCTTTGTCCATTAATCTGTTGATTATTTTCTCCGATAATTCATTTCTTGTTTTGGTTTATAAAATGTCAAACCCAAATATATTCAGTTTACTGTCATAAAAACCAAAAAGATTTACATTCATGATGCAGGAATCAGGCAGTTTTTCACTTTTTATCTTCATTTAGTCAGAAAGATAGTTGATAATGTGTGAATTGTTGCAGCTTGTGAGCCGTAGAAGGTTTTAATCTTTGGTGCCGAGTGTCAGAAAACATTTAGAAACCAACATCAACAAAACACTCAACAAAGATTTGAACATCATTAAAGGGAAATCCAACTTTTGCATGACAATGTCTAATTAAAGGACATTTATTTCCAACGTAAATGTGTGATATTCATCCTCTGGAGCTTTCTCTTCACATCGTCTTCCACCTGGACTGGTTTGGTCGGGAGCATGTGCAACAAACATTTTGAAAAACTGCACTTTAACATCAATGAATGACACCGAAGTTTAATCTCTACATAAATGACACTGAGTCTGGATGTGCTGCTCTGTCATTAACTCCTAAGTTTAGGGAAAGTTCAAACAAAAGAGGACAGTTCAGATAAGACTTGAGAATGAGCTTATTTTGAACAAAGATCTCAGACTTTCGGAGCTTCAGCACCTGTAGCAAGATATTTTAACAACAAGCAACTCAAGAGATCCAGAAGTTGGAGAGAGTTAGCTTTAGCTGAGCCAAAGAACATGTGGGACGCTAAACGAGCAAACATTTCAGACTTTTCTCTGTGAATTCTGAGAAATAATTTCCTATTTAATGACAGAGATACACATCTTAACTCAGTCTCATTAAAACAGACTCTAATTCAGTGTCATCCATCCATATTAAAGTGCAGTTACCCAAAATGTTTGTTTCATGAGCTCCAACAAAACCTGTCCAGGTAGAAGGCCACTTTGACAAACAGGAAGTGGAAGATTCCAAGTAGATTTATAGAAGGGGAACTGGACTGTACTAAGTGTGGTGGAGTATAGAGGGGTGTTTTGTGGGTTTTTAAGGCTGATGATTATTAGTGAGAGATTTGGAGTAGATAATCATTTGCAGTAAATGAAAGTATTTAAAATCTTGGAGTTAAACTCAGAAGAACACAAACTCTAACAGAAAACTTTGTTGATACGTTTTTGTTTTGTTAACAGATGTTAAGTTAAAAGAGTTTCATTCGTGACGTACAACCAATCAAATCACTCCAGAAGACAGAGCGACCACAGGTAGATAAAGGTTCAGAGCCAAAGTAGTGCCATTCTTAAACTGATTTAATACCGTAAATCAGTAAAAAATAAAATACTGATAATCAGTAAATCAGTCAGCCCACAATTACTACAATTCTACAATGTATGTCTCTTTCCTTTGACTTGTTATTTGTACAATCTACGATGTATATGATGGTGTTTTTTCATACCAAAGGTTATACTATGATGTTTTCTAAGAGACATACCATGCTACTCTGCTTGTTCTGGTCCTGGGCTGCTGTACTCCTCCTCTGTTGTTTTCTAGATTGTACTCAGCTGCATGCCTTCGTCCATCCGGCCTCCGTTGACTCGTCCCGCCTGCCGTCTCTGGAGCTGAAGCTGGATTGGAACAGACCAAAGTACAGTCCAATCATGATGCCAGCTGCCTCTCAAAAGGCTCCTTCATCTGTCAGGTGGCAGCACTTCTTCTGAGGGGAAGCTGAGCTGGTCCAGCAGAACTTTGGAGATGTGTTCCAGTGGTTGGTGGATGTGTGGGGAGATAGAGAGGGACCTTTGAATTGTTCAGAAAGGAAAACAGGGAACACATTGGTAGTTTTAGTTTAGGGTGCTACTGCGGTGTGTTTTTGGGTTTTAAGAGGTGAACAGGAAGAGTTTTTTTCCTATTGATTGTCTTTTACTTTGTTCCTGGTTGGAATGCCCATCAATGTCAAGGTGAAGTTTACTTTTAGTTCTGTTTATTTCTTTTTATTTTACTAACACCCATTTGCTTTTAACCCCCTCACATGTTGTGTTGTTGTAAACTTACTCTTTCAAATAAATCCTCGTCTAACCCTCTGGAAACCAGCGTTTGGACTGTTTTTGTGTTGCTCCTCACCTACTTCAGACAGCCAGGACATAACAACGTTTTCTGGATCAAAGGCTATACTATGATGTTTTTAGAGTGACATGCTATACTATACGCTTTTTTAGTGGACATATTACTATGACGTTTTTTGTTTTAGGTTTTTTGTTGTTTTTTAGCAACATTTTATAAGAATGTGAACAGTTTTAAAAATTACTATACTTTTACTTGTGCAATGAAATATTATTCTATGGCATTTTTCAGACGACATCTTATACTCTGATGTTTTCTTGAATTACATACTATTTTGACAATATACTACACTATGACATTTTTTGAACCACATATAATACATGACAATTTTAGGCAACATACTATCATTTTGCGCTTTTTGAACCACATAATCATCTATGGGGGTTTTTTTTGCCGACATGCTAAACTATGAACTACAGGCTATACTGTGTTATTCTTGAAAAGTATACTATACTTTGACATTTTCTGAACTACATCCTATACTATGGCGTTATGCACAGAGTGCTTTGGTTACATGTTGATTTATAATCTAGATTTTTTTCTGTTTTGTTTTTTGACAGGATTACCACAGACCTGACTGTGAACACCGTTAACACCCACCTGAGGGAGACGCTGCCTAAAATCTCAAGGCTGCTTGGTCGTGGTCTTTCTGGTCCTGCTCCAGAACGCCTTCATCAACTACGTCTTCTTTTGAAGAGGCCCTCAGATGCTGCAATCTCTGACCTTCAGGAGGAACTGCTACTTTCACTCTGTAACGAGACGGTGGTTATTTTAAAGACCCAGCTCCTGGTGGCTTTGAGTGAAAGTTTAACATCCATCAAAACGAAACTACAGACAGTTAAATCTGAGCTGTCGGTCAGTATTTCAAACATCAAGTCCAACCCGGCTGCCCTAAAGCACGCTGTGGGTGAAACGGAAACTTCACTCTCCACATCACTGACGACATCGTCACACTCCAAAGCAGAGCACCTGTCTGCTGAACTTTTAAAAGTGGACTATAAATGTGAAGAATGTGAGCAGCAGCAGACTGTGAGCAGCGGAACAGATGTGATCAGAAAGAAGTCATTTTCTTTTTTTCTTTTCTTTCTGGTTGACTTGATGCTGTCAGATGCAGATGTCGGAGCTGATTCTGATCTTTCAGGATAAAAGCTGCTTTTCCTTCACAGACTTTTCAGGAAATTATTCTCTCAGGTTTTCTCTGCTATTTATACTTTATTATCTGTGATTATTTCATTATTTCATTATTATAAAATAAAGTTTGAGGCATAAAGACTCATTTAGTTATTTTATTCCTGAAATCGTTGACGTAGCAGAATTAAACTTCCATTTTCCTTCTTGTACTTCTGATACTAGAACTAAACGTGTCTTCAACACAACAAGAACATTAACGTTACTGTTTTAATCACATTTAAGTTTCCTGAATGTGACATTAACGTCAACCAGCCACAGTTTTATGAACTTAATGAACCACATTACAGGAACACAACACACTTCAGCTGCTGACAGGAAACAACACAAACATCGTTCGCTTGATGCTACATTTAGCTGCTAATCAGGACTGGTCAGCTGGCTCGGTTAGCATTGCTAATTCACATTAAAGCTAATATTCACTGGATGCTAACTCTCTTCTCTGGTCAACACATACAAATAGACTCCACCAACTCCTGGAGTTCACTGCTCACATTATATCTGACTCTGAAGTTGAACATAAAGTTCATTAAAACCGGCACTGATCAGTAAATTATCATTTATTACCGACCAGCTGTCGGAGTCCTTCAGTGTCTGTTGGTCCAATCAGCCGAAGAACTGAATTACTAAACTGAAAACTGATTAAAACAAGATAATGGACAGTAAAACTGTCTGTGGAAAATATGCTGCTACTCCACTGATAAATACCAACAAACTAAAACAAACTTGGTGGAAGTGTTACTTTTAGTGATTTTTTAATAAATATCAAATATGAGGCTTTTATTTTTCTGGAAGTAAAAGGAAACATTGCTTATCTGTAGTTTCGCTAACTTAATTTTAGCTGCAGTTTCACCATGTTCTGATAGATTTTTTTTTTTTATATTAAAATAGCTGCACTTCCTTTGTATATCTGGTCGTTTCTTATGTTGCTGCTGTTTCATTGCAATTATATTTTAATAATATCACTTTAAATACAGATAATTGAAAAGAAAAAAACTGGCTCTGAAATACTCAATGAACTGATAGGTCATCTTGTGTTAAACTGAGTAAGAATTCTTAATAATATAAAATGTAACTGACTGAGCTGTATTAATTAAATCGAGATATTTCAAATTGAAAGAAACACAACGCTGACTGAAAGATTTCAGTCAATTAAACCTTAAATTCATTTACCTAAGAAAACCATCCTTTAATGTCTTACCTTAAAATGACCTACATTAAAAAAAATATATAGGTGCAAAGTAAAAGTTTCACACTAAAGATGAATCACTGATGAACATTTAATTGCATTAGTTAAATTGTTATGAGGAAACAGAAATCCATTTCTAATATTTCTATCAAATATGTTTATGTCTATAAAATGTACTGAACATCAATAAAAATGTCTGCATAGTGAAATATATGAAGTCCATCTGCATTTATACATCATATTGATGTTTAAATAACGGGAACTGCAGCCCACGTTCAGTCAAGTTAGCGGAATTACGGATAAACAACGTTTCCAGGTATGTCTTTCAAAATAAAAGCCGTGATTTGTTTTACGGAAAAATTACGTGATTTCAAAAATGTGATTTTAAAAATGTAAATCAAACTGTAATAAGCGTTAGCTAGCTGCTCCACCTGCTCTGAATATTTTTGTTCTCGTCTTTGTCAAGCCCAAACGAAAATTAATCCATATTCTGGCTACATTACCGACAGCAGCATCCCTGGAGTGACCGGAAAGGTTAGCCGACCCAGCGGAAGTGCTAATGAGGTCTGCTCTGGCACGGATTATTACCGTCACACGTGTAGCTTTGAAAATAAATCTTCTACAAGACACAGAGCTGTAGCTCCGTTTCAGTGTGAGCTCTAATGTTTCTGAGTGACTGTGTCTGACTTCCTCTAATGAAATCCTCCTGTTCACTGGGAGCTGCAGCTACCAGAGATATGAATATCTATGTATGGGTCAGACTGACTGAGAGCCGGAGAGCAGTGATTGGTCAGACTGAGAGCCGGAGAACAGTGATTGGTCAGACTGACTGAGAGCCGAGGACTCTGTCCCGCCCACATTTTTGGCTTCTGCTGTTTACTAGTGATGGTGAAATCGAAGCTTCACGAAGCAATGAACCACTTTGACACAACTGCTTTCAGAATGACTCACTGCTTCGAAGCATTTGACACAACCAGAAGAGTGACATCTGCTGGCTCTCTGCCAGAACTGCATCTAAGTGGAAAAAACTGAACAAGCCTCAGGACTGCTGGTCTCACACTGCTTTGTACTTGCAATAAACGTTTTAAAACGGAATATATGTTTGTTTGCATGCATGTATATGTGTTTTTGTGTATATATATATATATATATATATATATATATATATATATATATATATATATATATATATATATATATATATATATATATATATAAGTGTGTGTGTGTGTGTGTGTGTGTGTGTGTGTGTGTGTGTGTGTGTGTGTGTGTGTGTGTGTGTATAGATATACATACATATGGTGTGTATAGAGGTACTGGGGGACAGGAAAGTGCTTGTGCTACTTTGTGTGGGACTCTAGTATTATGTGATGTGGAAGTGAATGGCAGTGCTTCTGCAGCTTTGCCATTGTGGCAGTATAAATGGAGTGTAAACCAGGGAGTGCATGGTTTCTGTCTGTTTCTTTTGTGGCTGACGACCTCTCCAGCTTTGGAGAAGACCCGCTCACATGGCACAGATGTTGCTGGCATGTGGAGATATTTTTTGGCCATCCTGAAGAGGTTTGGATACAGTTTGACGTGATGCCCAGTAAGTGAGCAGGTTTTCTCCTCTGGAGAGGTAGGGCTCAGATAGACACCTTGCACTCTCACAACACACTCTTTCAACCACTCAAACTACTCTTTCTATGTACCTATCTATAACCTATCTACTATATGTGTAGTGTGTTTCTGTGAATGAATGAATGTGTGTTGTGTATGTGTGAAGCTATGTGTATGTATCTATGAGTGTTATTTAGTGTATGAAATGTAACTAAATCTATCTAAACTTAATTCTACCTAAATGTGTACTCTCTCTGACTTCTTTCCAAATGGCAAATGTACTAGCTTAATCTCCTCTGAAAAACCCACAGTCTGAGTCAATCAGACCCCTTTTAAGACCTGGACAGATTGAAATGTCCAAACCCCTTCATAATTTCCGCGAAGCACTGCAACACACGCTGTGACGTAACGAGGCCTCGCTCTCGGTAGTCACGTGATTGTTGGTTATGCCGAAGCACGGATGGAAACACTGTCTTGGAACACTTCCGCTTCAAAAGCTCGAGCAAACGTTAGCATCCAAAAGTGAAGATAAACTCTACAGGTAAGTCATTTTTGTAATTGTAATCTGCACTAAGATGTACTACATGTGAATCAGTCATTAAACAACGTTAACCATTATAGAGTAGATTTACGGTTTTCTCCAGTTTAACTTCAGAGACTCAGCAGATATTCAGGACTAATGACAACACAGAACCTTAATCTTACTGTTTTCATCACATTTAGGTTTTCTAAATGTTACATTAATGGGAACCAGCATCTCCGTTGACAGTTTTATTAACTAAATGTACCACATTACAGTAACACAACACACTTCAGCTGTTTTCATGAAACTCAACACAAACATCGTTAGCTTAATGCTCCGTTAGCTTTAATCAGGCTACGACTGAACAGCTAGCTCGGTTAGCATCGCTAACATTAAAACTAATATTTACTGGATGCTAACTCTCTTCTCTGGTCAATACACACAGAAATAAACTCCACCAACATCTGGAGTGCATGGCACACATTTTAACTGACACTAAAACTGCATATAAAGTGCATTAAAAGCGGCACCGATACGAAAATAAACATTAACTTACCGAACTATCAGAGTCCATTCAGTGTCTGCTGGTAGAATCAGCCGAAGGCAGAAAACTGGTTAAAACAAGCCAATAGGAAGGAAAACTGTCTGTGGAAAATGTTCTGCTGCTCCACCGATAAATAAACCAACAGTTATTATATCAGAATTAATCCAAAGGAGGAGAGCAGAGTCTCTGCTGCCTCCTCCAGAGGACCTGTCAATCATTCCAGACCAGACAGTCAATCAAGTAGCCCCGCCCCCTGGCTTGGCAAAACTTTAACACTCTATAAAAAATCAATATTGATCTCTCATTTTGACCATGAAAACTAACGATATCTATCTATCTATCTATCTATCTATATATATATATATATATATATATATATATATATATATATATACACAGTCTATGCACTTTGTTTGGCTCCACACTTGCTGATGACCACTTCCGGTCTCAGAAAATGAAAAAACCATAGACTGTACAGTCTATGGAAAAAACGGACCTTATTTCGTTTCTGTCTCTTACTAGTTTTACTTTTTTGTTATTCTAAATATAAAATCTAAATCAAAGCATTTTTAAAATTTCGTATATCCCTTTTTGATCATGAAAAGGAAAAACGCCTTGTATTTCAATTTTAATTTTTGTATTTTAAAACGAAAATCGAATAACCACTCGTTTTTTGTTTTCCAATACCCGTTTCAGAAGGGAAAATCCAATTGCCAAAATATACACGGACCGTTTATTCAGGCGGTCGCAGTTGTTTAGGGTTGAAGCATTTTAGCTTGAAGGTCAGATTTGGAGTTTATGAAGAATTTTTTTTCTTTTTTTCCTCCTGAAAAACAGAGTTGCAGCAAACAAGCACTTTGCTTCCCCTCCTCCTCCTCCTGTTTCTGTAAGTGCTGGTCGTCATGGCTCTCAGAGTTTGCACTGAGAACTGAGATGTCATGCCATGGCAACCCGTCAACAAAACAAGCCATCCAAACGTTGCAGAGTGGCTCTGATTGGTGGCAGAGTGGCTCTGATTGGTGACAGACTGTCAGGTTGTGAGGGCCTTCTAGTTAACCCGGCAGACTGGCCCTCCCTTTAGAGCAAGATAGGTTGCAGGAGCACATACCACAAATCCAGTGCAGTGATTTCACTTACAGCACAAATATTTTACCAGCACATCGGCTCTAAAAACAAACAAGCAGAAAAGAGCTAAATTAGCAAGTGATTTGCTGCATACAGGCAGCAAAAATATATCTTTCTCAGCATCAATATCACAGTTACTCAGCATCGAAGTCATGGTTCATGGGAAGAAGTTGGCCAAGGAGATGCTGCTGCCTTCTGTGCTGGAAGACGATGACGCAGAAAGCGAGAAGCTGCAGCTGGGGGAGGTAGGAAGCTTCAGCCAAGTCTGCAAACTCTCAAGCAAGGGAAGTGTGAACAACCAGGTAGGCAAGAAGAGAGAGGCAGATTTTTATGAAGCCTGAGATTAAATAAGACACAGGAGAGGCACTTTTGGTGAGCATTCAGAGCATGTTAAAGAGCTGCAAGAGTATAACAGGTTTTAGAAAGCTGCATCTCTAGGCACGTCTAAGCAATTTCCTTGCCCGGGGCAAGGAAATACAAGCCCAAAAATACAGGCTAAAGACCTGCTATTTCCCTTTTATGGATTGCTCCTTTGACCTGTGTACTCGCATGAATTTATTTAACAGGGACAACTCAGAGTCTGAACCTTGAAGTCTGTTTTAATTACAGTTTTATGTCGAGGGCTGTGCACTCTGTGGTTAGCAGTGAGCGCATTGCATTTTCAAATGCAAAAACTTCCACACAAAAAGTGCTCGTACAACATGTGCAGGATTGCTCACATGTTCATATAAATGCTATTTTTGTGCATCCTATTTAATCCTGAAAATAACAATGTATGGATGGCATGGTCGACTGAGGCATAAGCATAGAAATAAAGGCAGTGAAAGACACCCTCTTGTTCAAGAGGTTAACAGGAGGTGGGAAGAAAGGAGTGGGAGGATGGGGAAGCATACTTGCACAGACTAGAAATACACGAGGATGCAAGCTTAAAGTGGTTAAAATGATCCATCGGCGTTGATGGACTCACTTGTCCAAAGTATAGGTATCAGTTTTATTCTCCTGGCAGCAAATCCATCAAATCTCCTCAGTCTGACTGCCAACAGCAGGCCGGCTTGACGAGTCACGATGTCATATTTTGTCATCCTCCATCCAGCAGAGATCCAGCCAGACAGAGGTTGATGTGCGTGGGCCAAAAGACCAACGCTGCAGCCCTGACGGGAACGTGCTAGACGGAGGCAGAGGGGAGGAAGAGGAGGATGATGAAGAGGAGAAGTGTGTGGTCTCTGATGAGGACTATGACACAGATTTGGAGCTCGGAGGTAGAGCTGATTTTGAATAGAAAAAGGAGATAATAGGGTGGGAAAGTGAGAGGATGTTACAATAAAGGGTGCGATGTTCCCTCGTAGGAAAAGGTGGGGATGTGGTGTGGTGTCATATGCTTCAAATGAACCATTTCATCTGTCTGAAGTCATATTTTAATTTCAGGCCCCGACAATATAAAGTATTTTAATTTGATCTAGGTCAGAACATGCATTGATAAGGCTCCTGTCAACCTCATCTGTTAATCTTTTCCCTTCTGCTTTCCCATTTTCTCAATCTCTAAATGGTTCCAGACAAGAAAAACAAAACAGAAACTCCTACATGCGCCCGCCCACACATGTGGAGGCCTGTACTGCATGTTAATGATTTTCATCTCAGGCTTTGTGTCAGGCTTCCTTTTCACCACAAGTGAAAACCATCTGGTATGAATGAGCCTCTCCTGACAGGGAGAAATCAGTCACGGGGGAGTTTTCAATATCACACTCTAAAAGGTCTTTCACAGGGGGAAAAAATGTCACATCTCTGCTTTGTCAAAGAGGCACTGATAGCCAACGATTCAGACACACACGAGCGTCTTTATTTATGTTGCAGGTAAGGAGGAGGCATATGATCCGACGGGGAGGACGAGCTACATGAAGTCCTGTGAAATGTTACAGGTGGCGCCTGCCTCGTATTTCCTGCGGCACATGCAAGATAGTGAGCTGAAAATGATGCATCATGGTCTGGGGCCGCAGGTACTTTAGCCAGAACTGTGTGAAAACTATCATGCAGGGAAGAAGTTTAGATTTGGGGGAAAAGTTTTGCTAAAGTGAGAGAATTCTGACTTTTTTGGAGGAAGAGCAGGGAAATTCTTTCATTTATTCACTGGAATAGTTATTTTCTGCCAAAACTTATATCTTATTGCAATTCTGGTTTATTATTTTCATGACTTGAAGAGGGGCAAAAATACTCTGTTGCTCGAGTTTACCAGCAGCCACTGAGCCGCCATCTGTTCCAAGGTTCTTCTTTCAGTGACAGTTACAACTGTTTATTTAGAAGACAAACTGTTTATTGGAAAATTGTAGCACCAGGAATATTTTACAGTATTTTTGTACACATTTATTAACAACATATCATATTTTTGTTTCAAAACTACCCATTTATAGGTCCATTTCTAACATATTGGTCTCCATAGTTACCATATCATTACCGTATTAGAGACTAGGTTGAGGCCAATTTCACATATATTCATGCTTTGCCTATGCATTCTTCTAGTTTAGTTTAATTTTCCTAGAATATCTTTAATCTGATGTATCAACTGACAACCAGAAAACAATGTGAAAGAGGCTGTTTATATTGTTTAGGAGAGTTACAGATCATTTTTGAAAAATTTGATCCCAAAATGTTACTGTTGTGGTTGATTCTGCTGTTTTACCATCATTTATAGCTGCACCTATAACGGCTATTTTTAATCAGAAAACAAATCCAAAAATAAATTGATAAATTGATTGCTCGTCAAGTATTTACATAAATCATCAACTATTTTGATAATCACTCAATTTTGCTTATTTTTAAGAAAAAAAAAATCAAATTTCCCTCATTCCAGCATCTTTAATTTGAATATATTTGGTTTTTCCCCCTTTTTTTAATGACACTAGGAATTGAATATTTTGTGAACAAAACAAGATATTTGAGGAGGGCATCTTGGGCATTGGTCTGATCTATTTTTATATTTTTAAACAATTTTCTGACATTTTATAGATCAAACAACTAATCAATTAATTGAGAACTTTTTTTTATTCAGTAAAAACAATCATTAGTTGTTGCTCAAGTTGTTAGAGACCAACAAATGGAGCTAAAAGAATACTTGATGTTAGATTTACATTCACCAAGTGGGCAAAAAAAAAAAAAAATCATGACAATGTTCCTTCACCAAAAGTAATGATGTGTCAGTGTTCCAATTTGGTTTGGTTTTTGCACATTTAAGGTGTTCCAAAAAAGATGATATGTTCCATTTAGAACTTCCAGAAACATATCAATAACACCACTGAGAGTCAGACAGACAAACATTGAATTTTAATGCAGAAAATCTTGCTTGAGTATGTACAATAATGAGGCAGGGGATAAAAAACCTTGAGAAACAAATGCAGATGAAATCCATAAATAATAAAACAAATCCAAGGAAACAGATTACAGAAACTCTGGGACACTGGGAGCCGAACAAACACATTTGGCATGCAGGCAGGTAAACAGATGAACTGGCACCTAGACAAAGAATGAGACAAGACTATTCCTGCATTCCAAATCACTTTGTTTTTGTCTTTTCAGTGCACAGTACAGCTGTACTTACAAACTGTTGCATTCAGTATTCATACAAGTGGCACAGACTCTGTCCCCATAATATTGCACCTTAAGCTTTGATTATCTTGCTCATATATAGGTTGCAGTTTGTAGCATAAAACGATCCGTCTGTGCATTTACAAATGAGACACTGTGACATATGGTGTGCAAAGGATTGTGGGTCAATCCTGGTATTTTTAGCATGCTACATTTAACATGCTACATATTCACACTCTCATTTTCTCGCAAACTATATCTATTTGAATGCACCCATAAGGTTCAGCTGCCCCCAAACCATATTCATTTTTTTTTACAGTTCCTCAGACAGTTTCAGCTTTTAAGCTCATAGGAGGATCTTTTGTTCACCTGTTTAACTCATCGGCTCAGCTTCACCTGAGGAAGGCGCTCGAACCGAGTGTGCCTCCTCTGTAAAGAATCCACGAATGTTTCTCGTGGAAATGTGCTCACATACCACATGTGATTTAAAGGTCCATGCTGGTCTGAGCAAATGCTAGACATGTTCAATAAGATTATACTGTAATGCTATTTTAGATCAGACCAGACCTTTACACAGTGAATGACTCATTAATTCAAAGGCACATCCTCTTGCGGGGCGACTGCACTGATGAGGAGAAAAGACTGATAAGACAACGTAGCTGAGCTTCAAAGAGGTTTCGGCCCTTTTCAAGCAAATAGAGCATGTATTTTCATACCTGTTCAGCTCAGTTTACATAGGAATTACATAAGTCTTGTTCATTATGTTAATCTGATCAGTATATATTCAAGTGGAGAGTCTGACATCTCTTTGAAGCAAAGGAGGCTGCTGGTTTTAATGTACTACTGAGGATGAGTTTTTACCTTTAACCCGTGAAAAAGTAGCTTTATATATTGTTTTGTTGAACATTAGACACAACAGAATATAGTGTCTACCTTTCTGAGCCATCATGCAATCCATGTATGGATTGCACATAATCAACTGAAAATACATTACTACCCGTTCTATTTAGCCAACAATGCAATATTTTATCTATTTCAGTGAGAAAAAATAGAAAATATGAACAAAACAAAACAGACAGTGATTTTTTGCACCTAAATTCTATAGTCCTGCCAGTCAATAACAATTCCATGCATTTTAAGTAGTTATTCGATGTAAAATAGCCCTGTGGTTGTACGTCTTCATCTGAGTAAGGAGTACATCCTCCTGCAAATGTGAGAACACATCGCTTAAAGCTCTTAGCAGCACAGTTTGGCATTTCTACAGGCCTGAACTGGACCATAATGCTGTAAATGCAAGTTGGAAAAATAAATCCATCCCTTAACAAGCCCCCATTCCCGAGGTTTCGGCTCCAGTGGCATCGTTCAAACAGATTAAATTGGATTTTAAGTAAGTCTTCACCTGTCTATCACAGAGAGCAGAGAAGTAAAGTGCAGCTTCCAAAGGTTATCTATTTAATGTCTCACAGATAGATGGAGGCTTCTTTTCAAATCTTATCTCTCCCCCCTCAGTTTTTTTAAAGCTCAAGTTAACATAAGGCTCCATGCACTCAACTTTTTCATTAACCATGCTAGAAACTATAATTTTCATGTACTGTGAGCTTCATTTCTGACCCACGCCTCCACACGGCCCCCTTCTGCTTCGTCTCACACAGGTTTAATATTCCTCTTTCTCTCTCTCTGTCTGCCCACCTGCATCAGCACATCTACTCTTTTAACTGGAATACAGATAAGAAAATATACTGCAGTGAACAAACAGAAGAATTTCACTTTGAGGGTGGCGGGTGGCGGTGGGGGGTTGCTTGTGTATTTGCAGGGCACCAAAGCACTGGCGGTTCCCCTGGTAACCAACACTTCAATACTGCGCCTGAACCTGCGAGATAATTGGATGGAAGGAATGGGCGGAGCTGCTATAGCCGAGATGTTAAAGGAAAATTGTTACATTACAGGTGGTTTTACTGGGCATTCAAGCATGCATATTGTCTTTTCTCCCTCCAACACTTTGTTCTCGCAAAAATTGCCAACCCCGACTCCCACTCGTGTGACATTGTCACCCCAATTATATTAACAGCACACAATTTAACATCTGGGGTCCCTTTTGTATATTTGCTAAATGTCAGATTGTAAAAGTCACATGTGCTGTTCATGGAACCTAAGGGAGGACCTGTATAGAATGACTCCTGTAAGTCAGACGGACCCTTTAGGTTATCTTCATCGTCCTTTGTCATGTTCTATTATTTAATGTTATGTGTTAATTCAATTTTATCTATAGTCGCAAATGTATACTTTGCAGATTCTGCAGCAGGTGTTAACATTTTTATTTATTTTTTTTGATAAATGAACACCCAACAAATGAGAGCTCAGGTTCAAAGTGTGTTGCCTTTGCAGTTAAAGTTGTGAGGAACTTTAGAAAATGGCCATGACAACTTTGAAGATAAACAATAATAGGAACAAGCCTAAAGCCTTAGTAGCATCAGAAGTTTGAGTTACATGCCAACAACAGCATACTAACATGCTCAGAGTCACGACTAACATGTTAATGTATTCACTTTGTTTAGTCATTAGCATGTTAACCAGAATGCCAACTTGGAGAGTGCAGTCCTGTGCCAAGGTCAATGCCCATATTGTGCAATTTTAAAGAAAGTGATCCACATTTGCACCAAAATGCACTTACTTTTTTCATGGGCAATACTCTACCTCTCCACCAAGTTTCATGAAATTCGGCTACGTAGTTTTAGTGTAATCCTGCAGACAGACAAACAATTTTTTAAGACGAATTCTTGAGATGAAAACTCTGAGAATCACCAGGATTCATTATCTGGGAACAATGCAGTTTATTCAACTGTTGTCCAGAAATTTCATTTAAAGCCAAAAATGTCAACCTGCTGGTGGTGTTGAAAGAACTCAGCATAATTCATTCTCAGGCCGTCATGAATATCTATAAAAAATACGATGGCAGTTCCACCAAAAATAGATGGAACAAACTGGTGGATCATCAGTCTAGCAAAAGAGTGGTTCAAAACAGCAGATTTGACTAAAATTCCAATGATTCACCATTTAAGATTCAAAAGCCTCATAGAATGTACTCCCCAGCTGAGTGGCTCACATTTAAAATGAAATTGTCCCATGTCCTCCCAGAGGGGACTTCCTCAAAACGGGAGAAGCTATGTGAAAATTGTCACTAAAAATATTCGGAGATTCTGAGGAAAGAGGAAAAATGAGCTACAATTTTGGATATTTTCTTATCTGCTTTGTACGACAGTCTTCAGCAGTAGGCAGATGACCAAAACTAACTGCAATATTGACAATTAGCAAATGTTCAACAATTGGTACGAACATAAAACAGACAACATCCACTATTTTTTCATATCTCTGCTTCTTCTCTTTGGAACCTTTTTGTTTTCCTGTCACATATTGCACTTTTTACTGGCTTTTTCCCATCATACATGATCTTTGATGTTTCAGTCTGTCTGTCAATCCCAGAGGTGAACCTGTCGGACAACCATCTTGGGGATTACGGGGCCAGAGCCATATCTGCCATGCTTAAGGAGAACAGCACCCTGGTGAGCCTCAATCTGTCAGGAAACCACTTCACAGACCACTCGGCTGAACACCTTGGACCGGCGTTGATCACAAACACCAGGCTTCGGCACCTCGACCTCAGCTACAACTCCCTGGGTGACCGTGCAGGTAGGAGAGTGAATGGTTTTGCATAGTAAAGGCCTTGAGATTGTAGCCTATCATAGAATGGAAGACTGCTCCCATTTTTATTAGGTTTATATTAAAGATTTGTACCAGAGATAATTCTTTTTTTCACTCATATTCTATTAGCAGCAGCACATAATTAAGCTTCAGGAGCCAAAAATTACACGTTGCATCAGTAAATAGCAAAAGACATTAAAGCGATGTGAGTCCAGCCTGGCCAGAGCTTGTTCTCTCTCTCAGTGAGTTTTAACAATTAGTTTTTTCTGTTAGATTTCAGTCATGTGAAAAACAATAAAGGTATTACGTGAAGCATGTGGGAACGCAAACACTCATATCACTGAACATCTGATTCCAAAACAATTGGACTCAAGATGCTGCTGAAACAGCCTCCGCTCTTCTGGTTACGTGATTTTCACCAGATTTTGGAACAGCTGCGCAGATTTACAGCCATTAAGTCACAAGGTTATTAGTCCAACGCTGACTAATGATAAGGTACGGCTCACAGTTGGCAGTTTGGTTAGTAGGATGAGATAGACGGGTGGACTGTTGTGCCAATTTTGGAAGCACACTGACTAGAATATCAGTGTACACTGCTGCTTCGAGATGTCCCTTAATTCCCCTTAAAAGACCCAAACCATGGAACACAGTTGTTTAAAGACTTAAAAAATAGTGCATTTCAGAATGGCATCATCTTTTAGAAGACTCTACTGTTATGACTGCATAAAATCAAAGCCTCTTTACTTTTTTCTTATTTAGTTTGCATATGAATGAATGAGCATAGTTCATCTGGAAGTACGGTTTGAAAGTTGTTGTATGCAGCAGTTAAATCCATCCATCCATCTATCCAGTTTTTTCCACTTATCCGAGTCGAGTCGTGGAGGCAGCAGGTGAAGAAGGTCATTCCAGGCGTCCCTCTCCCCAGCAACACTTTTCAGTTCCTCCTTGGGAATCCTGAGGTGTTCCCAGGCCAGATGAGATACATAATCCCTCCAGGGAGTTGGCGTCTTGCCAGAGGAACCAACTTAACTGGCTCCTTTCGACACAAAGAAGCAGCATTTCTGAGATGTTCAAACTTCTAGCCCTATCTTGAAGGCTGAGGCTGGCCACCTTACAGATAAAACTTCATTCAGTTGCTTGCATCCGTAACCATAGTCTTTCTGCCACCACCCAGAGCTCAGTTTTTTCCACTTGTCCTGTGTCAGGTCGTGGAGGCAGAAGATGACGAAGATCCTTCTAGATGTCCCTCTCCCTAACAACACTTTCCAGTTCCTGGAGAATTTGTACTTCGAGTGCCCTTCAGATGTTCGAACTCCTCACCCGACCTCTAAAGCTGAACCTGGCCATCCTACAGAGGAAACCCTTTTCAGGTGCTTGTGTCCGACCTTACTCTTTCAGTCACCAAATCTAATGCTCATTGGTGAAGGCTGGAACATAGATTGGCAAGTAAATCGATAGTCTGGTACGATGCCCACATTACTGTTACGAGTCGTCTTTTCTTCCCTTTTAAATACACAGTCTGCTAGACATCTAATTTTTGTAAACATGTTTATATGGTATTTTTTATATGCTGAAAGACAGATCATGAGTGAAATAAGCAGTCAACACCACGACTGAGGATTTCCACATTAAAACTGTACTTATAATGGTCTCAGAAACACCGAGACCAGGTAGTTTTATACGCAACTATCAAAATCCAGGTTGGGGCTTTATCTATCTATCTAGCGATCGATCTATCGATAGATAGATAAATCGATCGATCGATCTATTCTCAAAATTTCAGCTTGATATTGTGTGCAGGAGGTTTTACAGTGTTTGAGCCGAGTTAGAGGTGAGCTGGTGTGCTCCAGCTGAAAAAAAAATTTGAGGGGAGGGAGACAGAGGCTAAACATCATAATAGATTTGAATGTATGTTATTTTAGGGAATGAAAAGATTCTTTTAATGAAAAAAAACCCTATAAATATGTAACTTTGACGCATGGAGGTAGGTTTTTGGGGGTTTGAGCTGAGTTGTAGGTGAGCTGGTGTGCTTGAGCTGAAGCAAATAGAAAGGGCAGAAACCTCATAGCTGAGTTCAATCTAAGCCATTTTAAGGCATGAAGAGATTCTGTTCATGGAAAAGACATCTAAATCAGCGTCTTTGAGTTTTTGGAAAAGCGCTTTATAAATAAAATTTATTATTATTATTAAATATGTAACTTAGATACTTGGAGGTGAGATTTTAGAGGTCGAATACAAATGATCATTGACCATTCATTCTGAAGAGTGCAGATCCATTTAACATTAAGAGTGTATTTGAGCACTGGTATCTACTTTTATTAGATTTTTTGACAGCTATTCTCACAAAAGAGTTGGCTGTAAAGATGGAGCCTCATCTTCGAGCAGCCATCGGACAGCAGGCAGCAGCAGACTGTGGCATTCAAAGGTCAAGAACATTTTGCCTTCATTAAAACCTCCTTCAATTATCACATGAATTAGCTTGGTGGCAGAAGAAGGGTAGAACAGACCACTAAACATCTGATACAGGTAATTGAAAATAAATCTGTCTACTGGAAAGGGGACATCACCCAAGCCTTATGACGTGTGCAACTATGATTCATACCCACAATTCTGCATTCCCCACTGCTGAAATATCAAAGGACATCCTCGTGCGTCTTGAGAGCGCTCTTCTATGTAGTGGTGTGCCTGGGAGAAAGCATAGCAATCACGCACTCTGACATTCATGCTATATTGCTTTTTGAAGTGAACACATTGTCTTGTGTGGTTTTTTTCAGTGAACCCGCTGAGTGTCATGCTCTTTCTTATCCTTGTGGAAAAAGTCAGTGAGATGAAGATGGGTGTGTTTTGTGATCTCTGCTTCTATGGTCCTCACTCAGGAGTGCTTATGAAACATGTAATCACAACATCTCAGAGGAATGAACTGGAAGATGAGATGAGTTGGTTTCCAAGAGTGCAGAAGTCTGTCTGATTCTTAAACATCTTCATCACCGCTGATTTTTTCCCCTAAACTGATTGATAACAATGATTCATTTTCAGCAGTATCCATTTTACAAATACAAAACTGAACTATTTACTTCAATTTTTCTGGGTTTGTTTCATATTCTAAGGGGAACACCTGGGAGACTCTCTGTCTGAGAACACAGGGTTGAGATCAGTAAGTCTGGCCTGGAATTCCATCCGAGGGAGAGGAGCGACGATGTTAGCCAGTGGCCTTGGGGTAATACACCTGAAAATTAGTGTCTGAACACTTTTTCTTTTTTCTTTGAACAAGACAAAAGAACAGCAAATAAAGAGCTCTGCAAGTCAAGTTTTTGGAAATTGCTCTTGTTAGATTGAAGCACTTAAAAATATTACACTTTTTAAACCTGATGTTGTGCAAAAATCATCTATCAGTCGTATAACACATGTTCCAAATAATGCATATACCCAAACCAATATGTTATAGAAACCTAGAAGGCTTACTTCTTTCCATCTCCATACTCCTTCATTTTTTAAATTTTCAAGTGCCTCAAGTGACAAGTGTGTTTTTCAGATTTCCCAAATTCCTCCCTGGAGCTACATAGTGTTTTATTCACCTTCCTTCACATATGCACTTTGACTCCCCAGCACCTGTAAACAAACTTTGATGTAAGTTGGGCTTTAAGACTACCTTTAATTGGATATAAGAGCCATGAAAAACTACACGAGGAAAAATAGTTGGACTGGTAGATCCACACGCTTTTGGAAACATGCTGTAAATCATCAGAAGCTACATTTTGATTGAGTGAAATTTGGTGGAAAAGTGATTTGTTAAAACAAGATCATGATGCTTTCTGGTAATGCTGTTTTTGAATGTGAAAGCAAAACCTGCCTGTTAAGATTAATAACATGGTGACCGCTAATTGAACAAGACATTTCATAACTTGGCTAACTCGCTTATTCTGCTTTGTGAAACAGCCCCCTGGTCAGATATTCATCAAGCTTTTCACAGCAGGAGAGACAGTCTTTCTCCGTCTTAATGATCAACATGGTCAAGCAGACCCTGATTTGATTGATTCGGTTCCTGAGAGGATTCAGAACCCATACATCTCTCACTTTAAATTATGGTGTTCCTTTGTTAATCATGTTAGAAACTTGCTCAAGTTTTCTTGTTGTTGCTTTTGAAATCTCCCATCTCCAAAGGCTCCTTCTTTTCTGTGTTTTAGGGAAATGTTTTCCTGAGAACAGTGGATCTGTCATTTAATGGCTTTGGGAAAGAAGGAGCCGTCGCTTTAGGACAGGCTCTAAAAGAGAACAACGTTTTGGAGGAGCTGAATTTGAGGTATGAGACGTCGTTTTCTTCGTATCTGATGATCAGATTGGTGAACAGTAATTGAGTTAAAAGGGGCAGAGGTTGAACCTTTGATTTAGATTGTTCTATCATAAATTAGAGATCTAAGACTTTTTCACTTGTTTGTGGAGTTACATAGTTTATGAGCCTCCTGGTGATTTGCAGCTTTGCTAATAGAGCTGGAGTGGTGCTCACCCTTGAGCCTTGCAGCCATAAACCAAAAAGTAATCCAGTTACTCCTGCCTCTTGTTTAACTTTTCGTTTAGATCAAAGCTTCTTTCACAAATTTCCAGGCATTTTTGGGGGCAATGAATACTGCCATATAAAAATATCACTTTATGATTACTTCCCTCACACTCCAACACACTTTTTTTTTGTTTTCTGCATTTGTTTCTCGCCACAGTAACAACCGAATCCCCCCTGAAGGAGCCATCCACCTCGCCATGGGCCTCAAAGTAAACAAGGCAATCAAATCCCTGAATGTAAGCTGTTGAAAAGAGATTGGATCCAGCTTCACAAGCAATGGGGGGCATCAGTGGATAAAATGGGATAAATAAATGGATGACTGTAATTTCTTTTAATGTCCTGGATGGTCTTAACTGATTAAAAAAGTTATGGAGAGGACACAAAATTGAGTTAAAGTCTGAGCACTTGATACCGACTGATGAAAATGTTTTGCTGCGTATGCAAGTCTGAAAAGTTATGAGCCGGAAAATCTGTGCAAATCAAGATCTAAACATATAATCAGTTAGTCACATTAACTGAGTTTCACAGGTTGTAATATGGGGCCTCACATTGTACTAAGAATGTGTGCTCAGCAGATCTGTAGTTTCTTATCTTTTCTGTCATCTTGAAAAGCACTTTGTGTTGGATCGTTGTGTGCTGCACACTGTTTTCAATCACAAGAATCCAGTAAACAAAAAGGCTTCCATACATTTAGTCTGTTTTTTGGCAGAATGTTGTGTGAATGTAAGATAAGATTTGATTAGATAAAACTTTCTTCATCCCAAAGGAAACTCTTTTGCCAGATCTTGATCAGAAATGACATACAATGAGAATAAATGCAGAGCCAAATAGAGAATAACAAGATATAATAGGATACACTGCTGAAAATAACAATAAGAGAGCTATAATAAGATTACAATACTAACAAATGTAATAAGTACTACTGGCTGACCGTGACAATGATATTGCGGTTGTAAACTATCACACATGATAATGAAATATTGTGCCAGAAATTGAAGAATTACACATAGATGAAGTTGAGATATTACAGACGATAAAGCAATATTGCACACTCAACTGAAATATTACACAGGGAACTAGAAAAATTAAATGTCACATTGCATGAACATGTTGTACGTGAAAATGAGATGAATGCGGTGGGAGGCACAACACTTTGCTTCTGTTTTAATGGCAACTAATTATTGGCCGTTTTTGTTTTCGAACTTCTGCACCGCCTATTTTAAAAATGTTTTTTGTTGATTTTAAATGGACGGTAAACTATGAATTACACTCACAAGTCAATAGGGCAAAAGTATCCCAGACTGAAAGAAAATAATTGGCGTTTTGGGGAATTTGGCCTCCAGAGAGTTAGACGAGGCCACTAAAGCCACTAAAGTTTCATGCCTGTGAAATAAATGCAAAGTTATTACAGGCAGCTGATTAACTTAGTTTGGCATAAAAAAAAACCTCTTGAAACCAGTAGAATTATTATGGCTCTGTCTAGTGGTTTCACAATGTGCCGAGTAGAACTTGCAAAACTCATTCATTAACATGTTTTATTTGTTTAATCTGTAGAAAAAGAGAAGAAAAACTGACATTTGGAACTTGTGTGATTACAACCATTTCCTGGCTTTAAGTAGCTGTCATCAGCTGTAAACAGCAAAGACTCTAAATTAGATTTAAGTTAGATTTAAGCTTCATAGGAGATGCACAAATGTGAGAATGATACCGATTTTGTCATCTTACTCTCTGCCAGAATAAAACAGTCTGTTCCCACAGATGTTTCAAAACATAATGTGGCTTACAAAGTGGGATGTAGTTTCTAAAAGTCATTTGTTATTTCATCACCTCCATAACCGGAATTTAATGCAATATTCTTACGTTTGTGTGTCTGTGGACAGATTGGGAAGAACCCCATCCAGAATGCTGGATGCTACGGGATCCTTCAGTCTGTACAGGAAAACCCAGATTCAGCCATGGAGGCTTTAGACTTTACAGTAAGTCACAGGTTTCACCTCTGCAAGAATTTCTGCAAGTCTTTTTTTCTTTTTGCAGGAGGCAAACTTATCCACTCTGTGTATCACTCTCTCCAGGACATCACAGTGAACCAGGATTTCGAGGACTTGTATACGGCAGTGAAAGAAATATTGCCTGAGCTTAGAGTAAATCATGGGGGCCGAATTGGCACATTCAGGAAAGCGAAAGCTTGAAAAGTGTTACTGTAATTGCTGTACTTTTATGCCAGCAAAGATGGAAGAAATCCTCTCAAAGCCCTATGGATGTTTTCAGCGACAGATGAACCAAAGCATGGATGCCTGAAAAAATGCAATTTCTTATTTTAAAAAAAGAGATCTTTTTTAAAGAGCCGTGAGAGCATATCCTCCTGAATAAAATGTGCTTAGAATAAATAAAACTTGTTAAATACCCAATCAGTGGAAAATAAAGGCAATTCAGAGGTAGACTGCTCATTTTCCCAAAGATAAAGCATGTGTGAAGTGCTTGAAATATAGTGTTGATAAAGTCACTCAAAATGGGCATACAATGCAGGTATTGAGTATGATTCTTTTTAGATATGATCTGATTTGATGTTATATAATACCAGTGGGTAGAATGATGGAGAGGATCAGAGAGCGCTGCATTGTGTATGAAAAGAAGTGAAAGTGGGTTGCACAAAAAGGATTTAAGTACTGCATGACTAGTCTAATAGAAAAAGCAGCTTTGAAAGAACGGTCCACTATTAGATAAGAGACCTGTTTACTGCTGCAGGACAGCTCAAACTGTGTTAGATGCAGCAAGCTGTCATTTGGATGTAATGTTAGTTTACCTCTTACATACACCCGAAAATGACCTCCAACCTGGTCAATTTAGTCCAAATGACTTATACAAAAAAACTTTAGATATGTAACTTTTACAAATATTACATTTTTGGACTTAGTTCGGCCTATTAGTAATCTTGAAATGCAGAGGTAGAAAGTACCTAACCATTTACTTTAGTCATGGTTTAAGTAGTTAATAATATTGAGGTTGTTGGTACTGGAAAAGAAAAATAGATAGATAGATGGATAGATAGATAGATAGATAGATAGATAGATAGATAGATAGATAGATAGATAGATAGATAGATAGATAGATAGATAGATAGGTTTGCAGTAAATACATTCATTCATTCATTCATTCATTCATTCATTCATTTATTTTTAAAATGGGACAATTCGTATTAATGTATATTTCCATGTAAATACGAGAGATTGTAGCCATACGGCTAATTTCCATCTCAAGTCCCCAAAATTTCGTTAAATATTGGCTGGGTTTTAATCTGATTCTCATCTGTCATTAAATGAATGTAAAAACAGGAGATGTTGTCTGATTAATCAAATCATCGGAATTTCACAAAGAAATTTGTAGCTTTTTTTTTAAAAGAATGGAATAATACTTTATTGATCTTTACAGGAAATTACACAGGCAACCCACAAACCCGACAGAAGTACCAAGACTAATAGTCATAGAGTCATCAGGTAAATAAGAAAAATTTGAAAAATTAGTTAAAATTAAATTTGTGTTGTACTTCTCATCTTTTCCCCTCTTCTACTCCTTTCTTTCTTCTCATAAATATGCCATTAAAAAAAAAAAAAAAAACCACAAAAACCCAAACTTGCCCTTAAGGCTGTAGTAGTTGGAAAATATTTTGTAAAAATTTGTAAGCTGAATTATACTGGAATACTGAGAATGATACTGAAGAAAATAAAGCAATATGATAATGAAATTCTGCACATGAAATTAAAATCTAAAATTAATATTGCGAAGTTACTATAAAGCGCCTAAAAGTACAATATAATATAATATAATATAATATAATATAATAATAATAATAATAATATTAATAATAATAATAATAATAATAATAATAATAATAATAATAATAATAATAAAATATAATAAGGATTTTAATAATTGTTTTATTTTTAATTTTTTTATTGGAAAGTGTTTTTTTACGGTCACTCAATTAATCAGGTCTGATCGATTGTGCACATATTGATCAGTGTGTCCTGCGTCCTGACGTGCCTATTTAAACCTCCGGCGGGATGACCGAGCAGAGTCGACATGATTAGCCGACAATACCTCACAGGCAGGCAGGTAAACATTAACCCGCAGAGCGTGTTTACCTGTCAGAGGAAGTTTTTATTGTACAGGGGAACATGGCGACGACTAGTTCTATG
This sequence comes from Amphiprion ocellaris, assembly GCF_022539595.1. NCBI lineage: Eukaryota > Metazoa > Chordata > Actinopteri > Pomacentridae > Amphiprion > Amphiprion ocellaris. Next base: position 36,569,902 of record NC_072771.1, read on the forward strand.
TGGAGTAACGGACAAAAATTGTACAGGTTCTCTGTCAACCTGAATCAAGCTAGCAGGTAATAAACGTCTGTTTCTTTTAATTAACTGCTAGCTTAGCTTAGCAGTTAGTAACCGTTGAGTTGAGTAACGTGCCGTTAGCAACAGATATTGGGGTGTGTTTGCCTAAACTTGAACGAAAATGAGCAGTTACATAGCTATATGTTAACTAAATTTAGCTTAATTTAACCCCTAGACTAAAGTATGACAACTTTCTGTTTGCTACACGTTAGCTAACATTATCTTTTATCACTATTTAACAGTCATTAAACTGTCAGCATAAGAATACTGCTCTGTGTGTTATTTGTGTGACTCCGTATGTTTTATCTTTTCACACAAGTGTAACTCTTTATAAAATAAATTAGCTTGAATAATCAGCGTGTACGTGTATTAGTATTATGTTCTAGTAATACTTTAATTATGTAAGACGGGGCAGTTTTCCAAACCAGCTTTAATGATTTGCAGGACCTCTGAACTTTGTCCTGTGAAGCTACACTTCTTGAAAAATACTCCAAGATAACTTTGTTTGTGCTTCCATCCTGTGTGCATTTCCTCTGTGGCTGGCTGTAGCTGTTTAAAAGCAAAATTTTTTTTTTGGGCTTATAGCTATTTTTGAGAGGGTGCCATGGGAAATTCGTTTTTAATTATAGCTCCCAATTAAAGCTATTGGCCCATGAGGTTATTAAAAGAGATGTCCCACTGACCTTGAAAGTTTTAGGACTTTAGAGCAACAAAACGGAGCCTGAGAAAGTGTTTGAGTTAACAGATGGCTTTGAAAGTACTAAATTTCACTGACATTTGCACAGTATAGCTGCCTAATCCATGTGGGGATACAACAGCTAGGCTGTCTGTGACTGACACTCCACATCCTGTGGAAAAAAAAAAATCCTAGAAATTGAGGTTAATGTGCCATTGAAGCAGCTTTAAAAAGGTTTAAAAATCATGACTTTATAAAAAGCTATGAAAGTCCTTGAATTTGATGTCTAGCTGAGAGTGGGAGCTCTGTTTAACGCTGGATATGAATTGCCTGGTTTCGTACAGCTGGTGAAACAGCTGATGTTTTTCCTCCTTGTTTTGTTAACAGATTTTGTTAGTTAATTTTCCTTCAGATTTATAGATTTTATTTACATATTTAAGGTGATTTTTTTCATTATCATGGTTTTACTCTCATAAACTCAAAAGACTATATGTAACTGTTTTTTTTCTGCAGTTTTCAGCCATAAAAATTAAGGTTGTAGTGTTAGTTGAAATACACTCTGTTTGCTCGTGTGGCACTATTACACTCTTTTTGTTTAGTTTCTTTGGCATGGCTCCTAAAACTACAGCATAAGCACATAATCCATTCAAGTTTTCTGCTCTGTCATTATCAGAGACAGTTATTAATGTTCAAATATAGATATGAGCCTTTCAGATTGTTGCACTTAAAAGGAATGATGTTCCTTTTTTATTTACCCCAGACTGGGTGAAAATAAGTTTTACAGTGAAGGCACACTCACTCATACAGTATGCATATTTTTCAAATCAAAGGATATTAGCATGGCCATCTTTTAGTCCATATGTCACATGCATCCCCTCATTCCTTTTAAAGTTTTTCTTTTTTATACCGATGACTTCTGCGGTTTATGTTTTCTCTCTGAGCCTTTGTGAAACTTTCTTTCATCTTGTTTGTGTGTAGGAGGTTTTCAGAGAGCAGCGACAAAGGCTGGTTCCGGTCCTTATTTGTGCACAAAGTCGACGCCAGGAAAGATGCTCACTCCAACCTGCTGTCAAAGAAGGAGACCAGCAACCTGTACAAAATTCAGTGTAGGCCAACATCTTTTTATTTAAACACAAGCGAAGGTTGATCTTCTTTAAGTGCAGAGTTGCAGATGGCCAAACATAAGTGAATGTAATTCACTTACATCGCATTATAATGAAATGGATTCTGTTTTGTGTCTCAACAGACTTTCATCCATTTTTGCTCTGCAGAAAACAGCTAAATAAATCATGTTAATTCAATTCACTCCACACTGGCCTTAGTGACCTAAGAGAAAACTGAAAGTAGCACTAGAGGCAAACACAGAACTCCAATGTAGAAAGTTATTTACTATTATACATTCACAACATACAGGCAGCAACAAGTTATTCTACAATAGCATGATGTATCAGGACTATAAAGTCTTTTTTTTTTTTTTTTTTTTTTTTACATCAGAACAATTTGCCTGGCTTTCTTTTGAGTCAGTCATGATAACTGTGTCTGTCTCTGGAAGAGAAATCTCTCATTCTCACCGGGCTTTGATCTTTTATGTGGCGTACATCACACCATGTAGAGATTTCAATTTGAACACTCTCAGCCGTAGCCTATAACCTATTGCAAGCGAATCAGTTTTGTATATAAAATCTTTGCTGAATCGGAGTGTGAAATTACTTTGTTGAAAAATTTGATTGTTGCTTGTATTTTAAAAAACACCCATTTCTGATAAGTCTGGCTCTCTTTCTGTCTTTTTATTTATTTTTTTTAAAGTCCACAACGTCAAACCGGAGTGCCTGGAAGCATACAACAGTCTAGAGTGAGTGGAAACATTCCCTGTATTAACTCCTCTTATTAAGTTATATTTTCAGTGATTTTCTTGTTTTATTGGGTATTTTTCTCCAGTTGTGCATTCTTTAAAAACCTACATTGACAGAACATTCTATGATAATCTGGTGGGTGGATGACGGCAGATAATCTTTGAGACAAGGACCAGATAATTAGATTTTCACAATGATAGAAGTTTAGAGTTTTGCCCATTAACAATGGAATGGTATTTCAGAATTATAAGGTTAATTGAGGAAACTATAATGCCAAGGTGGATGGATTTTTTATGATGGACTTTTATTTTTATCCTTTTTGCTGCCTGAATGCCCTCTAGTTGGTTATTATAGTGAAGTGACACTATATCATAACTGTGTGCACATTTACAAAAACTGTGTGTGTTTGTATTTATTTTTTTATTTGTGCTTTAGGGCTGAGGTGCAAAACAGGCTCCATCAGGACAAGGACTACCCATGTGAAGTAGTAGGAAGCTGGAATACCTGGTATGGAGAACAGGATCAAGCAGGTAAGCAAACAGTGAATAAAAAAATATCACAGAACACTGATAAAGAGTGTCACCTTTGATTGATCACAATTGCTGTGTACAGAGGATTGGAATGATTTATGTGTTTTACAGCCTCATAAACGCTAGATCATAACTGTTTATTGTGAGTGACTGCAGTTTGACTATTAATTCTTTGGCAGAGCATCACAGAGACCTGTAGGCACACACAGTCACTCACCACCAACACCTCCCCTTCTACATATGATAATTTACAGTGTATAGTATACATTAAGAGCATCCAGTGACAACAAAAAAGTGACTACAGGGTGATGTATTCAGTATTTCTTGGTTGTGTGGGTGGCATCAGTTGTTTTATAGTGCTGCAGTGACACCTGCTGTTTGTTTTTTGCAGTGCATCTGTGGCGATACACAGGAGGATACCCAGCTTTGACTGAATGCCTGCAGAAGTTGAAAACTAACAAGGTTTGCTGCAAGCTGTTTCTCAGTCTTTTTCTTTGTCATATACAGATAAAACCTTGTGCACATCTGGGCAATTTGTGCATTTAGTTTATCTTGCTATTGAAAAGGTATAAATGCAGCAAATGGCATTAAAATGAGCCGTTTTCCATATGTTAATGTGCTGTTTCTTTTACTTTTTTAAAAAAAATGTTGGGACACTCTTCTACTTGTGAAAAAGAAACTGTGGAATAGGACATTCAATGCTGAAAGATTTTTTTTTTTAGTTCACACTCAAGCAGCTTGAATGGAACATATAATATAGCTCTTCATATGCATCTTTTAAATGTTTTTTTAAATCTCTTTTTAGGAGTATTTAGAGTTTCGGAAAGAGAGGGCAAAAATGTTGATTTCCAGGCGAAACCAGCTTCTCCTGGAATTCAGTTTCTGGAATGAACCACTGCCAAGACAAGGGCCAAACATGTATGAAATGCGCAGCTATTCCCTCAAGGTAAACACATATATTTTATGTATTTATATTGCATCATATATGTGTATTTCAACAGTAATCTAGAAATTCTATTACACTTGTGAGAGACTTAACACATCATTTAGGCATTGCAGTTTGCTTTTCACCACAGAAGATCTTGCCTGCAAAATTGCATACATTGTATAGCATTTTGTGTACCACGGCAGCTTCCACATGGGAATCATACTCTATACTGAACATTTAGGATAGGTAATATTCATAAAATTGGCATTAAATGGTTGGATTCCATGTTTGCTTTTAAACAAAACACAATTTTTGGAGCCTGTTGCTGTAATGCTTCAAACTCAACCTTGCCAGTTTGGCAGTATAACTATCAGTACATGTTGAGTAATGCTGTTTCATAACCAAAACGTTTGTGTTTGCATATCTTTTAAGCTGCCATATGTCTTGAGAAAATAATGCAATTCTTCTCTCATCGCTTGTCAGAATCTGCCACTGATGCACTCGACTGCATTTTCAGTAAAAAAGTCACTGCAGTGCACCTTAAAGCCAAGTAGTTGTCTTATTGTCTCTGGAATAATCATACTATTTTCACTTTTTGCCCTACTATGTTTAATTAACAGTAATTTTTAACTGACTAATTGAACCGAGGAGTAACTTGTTCACTAAATAATCTGTGCGGAACCAATGCTCAAGTATTGCCTGCATACGAGCTCATGTGACAGATTTCCCTGCTCTGTTTAAAATAAACAAGCTATCAATAATACATAAATAGCGCTTTCACTGTTTAGTTTGCATCAAGTGTATTTGAAATAGCTGAAAGTATGATGTGGTGTTACTTTTTACTTTTAAACCATGTTAATGTTCTACCACATGTGTTGCAGCCTGGAACCATGATTGAATGGGGCAACCACTGGTAAGGAAAGTTTAATTTGTTTATTATCTCAATCGTATCAGTAGCCTGTGAGCACTGAGCACTAGAGATGTTCCAGAGGTCCTAAAAAAGTAACATGTTTTACAACAGGGCAAGGGCAATCAAATACAGACAGGAAAACAACGAGGCAGTAGGCGGATTCTTCTCACAGATTGGTGATCTGTATGTTGTTCATCACTTGTGGGGTGAGTAATACATACGCAGTGTACAGAAATAAAAGGTGTTCCTTGGGGTTTTGGGAGGTGAACAAGTCTTAACAAGTAGAATGCATTGGCCAGTCTGAAAAGCTCTTTGGCAGCTGTGGCTGTTGTTATTCTGCTGAATGATGAAATGTCATCCGGTGAGTTTTGCTTCAGTGAAATCATCAATAAATTCCAGTGTGACAGCTCCAGTGGTAGAAAAACATGCCCAAGCCATGAAAAAAACATCACCACATTTGACAGAGGGGGTGGAGCTCTGTGTCAATGGGTTTTTCTTTTTTTCTGAACATGTTCTTTTCTCCATAACTTTTAACGTTTGTTTTTCCAGTCCTTAAAACTTCGTGTTCTACCAGTTTGTTTTTGTATGTTTTTTTGAACTGCAATGTGGCTTTTGGTTTCTGCGGTTTACCCGGGTCAAAGGGTTTAAGAGTCGGGCTAATTCCTGTGTAGGTTTTCTGTGGTGCAGACAAGGAAGAATCTGGCGGTGCCAATGAAATCACAATGTGAGGGTTAACCTAATTAAACAGTATTCGTTTTTGACAGTTTGGTCAATATTTGTGCAATGCTTCTGTCACTGAAATAGGAAATGTTCTTTTAAGATGCATTTTTACATAGAGTTTTTGAAGTTACTTTTGCAATGTTGAATATAATCTTATTTTTAAAAATCTGTTTTGATACCCAAACTTTTCCCAGCGATATTGAATGCTTGTGTTCCTTAGACCAGCATGCTCTTTGTTGTTTTTTTAATCATCCTGTGTGCACCTCCTTTCATAAAACAAACCCAAATACAGATTTTGGCAAACCAACATTTTTTTAGCATATATTTCAGTCTCATTAGTTTCCTCCTTATTTGCATTTTTTTTTTTATTGACAGACAACATATTGAGTCTACTCAGAATTTTTCCTGACTCAGAATTGGCCTTTGGGGTGTGACTTACCCACAACAGTAAACATGATCGGTGTGCGTACAGTAAATTCAGTGAGTCTGTGTTACCTTATATGACAGGAAACTATGTGTTTTCCTGTTATTTCTGATCATTTGATGAACAAAATTATATTTTGTGCTTCAGTAAATGAAACCCTAATTAATATAATAGATTAAAAACATTGAAATGTTGTTTTTATTCTTAGCTCTTACCATTTTGGTGGTGATTTTCTTTTAGGGTTTGATAAAACCTTCAAAAAATTCCCTTGTGTATTAAAAACCTTGCAGTTATTGACCAAATAATCAAAATGGCAACTTTTAACCAACTCTGAGCGATGTGTGAGCTCATTTGTGCTGGAGTTAACATTGAAATAACACACAGCTGGCCAAGAAACATTTATTAACTAATTGTCAATTAGCTTTTGACCTCTTGCCATGTGCGCATTGTTTTAAAAAGTTATTCTTTGACAAAAAATTTAATGTTTGAAGCAGGGACTTCATTGTAAGGTCAGTTGTTTTATTTCAAATTAAAACTGCATGAGCACAGAGCACAGAAAACTGAAAAAGTGTCTCACTGGCCACTACTTGTTGTCTGGACTGTGTGATACACGCAGGGCAGAATAACTGGCTTTGGTGTCATAAAAGATGCACCCACTCCAAATATACATATTAATAAGTTTGTCTTGTGACCAGCTCTACCTGTTAAAATGTAGATGCCTGAATTTAATCACAAATATATTAAATATAACTAATAAGTAGGAAAACAAGTATAATAGTAAATAAAAAAAAGAGGTTAAAATCATGATGTTTAATTTCTTTTGTTGTTCTTACTTAGATTAACCAAATCCATGAGATTATTTTTGAATCCACAGTGATGCAGGATGTTTTATTAGACTCGCATAATTTACTGTGTGCGTTTTTTATAGCCTATGAAAGCCTCCAGTCCCGAGAGGAGACCAGAAACTCTGCCTGGCTGAAGGAGGGTTGGGATGCAAATGTGTTTTATACAGGTAAGACAGCAGGGCTCTGCCCACACAGATATTCCCAATAAAAAATCTGACACTGAGCCAAAGCTACTTTATGCCTCATGAAATGACTTTCATATGCAACTTTGCAACGTGCGGTACAATGTTTTTTGTGGTAGTGCAAGAGATGATAGTTTATCACAGATCTCTTGCTTTTCAAATTAGTCTCTGAAGTTGAGAATCAGTGGTGGACTTAATTATGAAAATATTTCTTTAAACAGTTTTTAGTGTATTTCTGCCAAAATGTTTATAGTAGAAACAACAGCATTCATGTTTTTATTGGTGATAATGTACCATAACTTGTATATTTAAACATGAAGTTTATTGCTCTCGTGAAATAAATAAAGCAAATCCGAGAGTGTAGGGACAGATTAATTCATATTTCCTTCAGGTGTTGTAGGGAACAGACCCTACAGGTGAAATCTTAGGAAGTGAAGACAGCCAAAAGTAATAAGTTCAGTGAGAGCAGTTTGTAGCAGCAGAGAGCAGGTAAGCATAACAATATGTTAGTTTTTTTCAAGAAGACAGTTAGATAGATAGATAGATAGATAGATAGATAGATAGATAGATAGATAGATAGATAGATAGATAGATAGATAGATAGATAGATAGATAGATAGATAGATAGATAGATAGATAGATAGATAGATAGATAGATAGATACCTTATTCATCCCCTTGCGAAAATTCAAGATATTTATCTTTATCAGTTGTCTTTCAGGCTTTGCTTTATTAAAATTGCAAAAAGTTTCACAGTGTTTGTTCTGCAAAAGACAGAACTATAACCAGAAATGTTTCAACAGTGTAAAAGTATTTCATCAGGGATTGTAAAACATGGTAAGCTTATTGAAAACAGGAAATGCATCAATTAATTTAACCCTGACATATGTCCAACTGAAATAATACTCACTTCCTGCTTCTTTCTCAGAGAGATATTTACAAATTATATCATAACAGGGTAAAATAGTAATTTAAGAATTCTACAGTGGCTTAAAATGGTAATTTCCACTTTGTCCATGTTGTTTTAACAAAGCTGAGTTTGTAACATGTTTCTGTCTCTCTTTCTTCAGTGCCTTTGATCAGGAGTATGGAGTCTAGAATAATGATTCCCACCAAGAGTTCACCTTTACAGTGAGACGGCGGCTGAAACTGCAAGCAGCTCAATGACTGCAACTCACTGATCTAGCTATTCTTACTGATTCTGGATTTAGTTTTTTTAATCTGCAGGATGATCTGTGTTACGTTAAATGTTGAAACAAGATTGCTGACTTCGTATTTGTGCAGCAGCCAGTGAGTCATGAAATGTAATGATGCAGTGAAATGCGCAGATTTCCAGAAGTTTAGGATAAATATATGGAAAAATAGAATAACTTGATGAAATACAAACTTATGCTGTGCAATTATCATGCCACAAAGTGATTTTACATTGTGATTAAGCAGAATGAGGTGCCGTATGTTTGCTGCTTTTTGTTTTTATCATAACTTATTGTAATTGATTTGCAACAGTTTTTCATAGTGAAGGACTAATCCCCACCCAGATTTTTAGGACTATTTATGAATCATACTGAATGAAATCATGCTGAGCTTCACAACAATGACTGTACAACAGGTGTTTAATAAAATAAATGTTGTCAGACTACCTCATCTGTTCTGCTGACTAAAATTTACAGTAGGATGTGTTAAGAGCCTGCCAGCAGCAAATGTGACTTCTACTGTGAAGTGGGCAGCATTTTCAAAATAAAAGTTGACTAGCAGTCTTGTGGTTAATGCAAAATTTTCAATTGACATTTGAAGACAGAAGTTGAGTTATGCTTATATAATCAGTGACTGTCAGTGAAACATTAATATTTAACAAATCTTTTATCTTTATCTGCTCGTGCAGATTTGGATTATGTTCCAGAAGCAGTGTTTTGGCCTACATGCTGCAGTATGTGTTGAATTTTATATCTATGTTCGATAATCTCTTGCTTCTGGGGAAAATATCCACAAGACTTTGACACATGGCTGTATGATTTTTTCCACTCAACTGCATAAGCGTTAGTGAGGTTAATGATAGACGGCAGACGCTAAACTTGACTCAGTCTCTGGTCCAATCTAAGTTACAACTTTTCATGATATTCCAGTTTGTTGAGATACATTAGTAATATAAAGCTATTATGGCGTTGTTTTGAAATTTGAGGCTTTTATCTATAATAATTCCTGAGATATTGTCATCTAAACATGGCCTCAAACATCAATGTGTGGAAAATATGTGCTCAAAGTGGGTCAATGGGTATTTTCTTAAAATTCTCAAAAGGTACTTTTCTACAATTTCATTGAACGGATGCTTTTATCCCAAGCAATTTACATCTGAGAGTAGATACAACACAAGCAATGATCTAGTCAGGAGAAAACAACCTGGATAAGAGCCATAGAACAAGTTCAGGTGTGACAATAGAACTGTGGTGTCTGCAGGCAGTGCAGATGTAATAATTTTTTGTTTTTTTGCAGTCTCAAGTGCTGCAAGTCTCTTCTTGAAGTCTTTTTATAAAGTCTGAGAGAGACTCTGCAGATTGAACTGAGTTTGGTAACTCGTTCCCCCACCAGGGAACCACAGAGGAGAAGAATCTAGATATTGACCAGCCCTGTTGATCAGTATCTTTATCTTCCGGCGCTGACGCGATTGCCGGCCACTTCACCAGCTCCATCCGTGTCAGAGTTTTTTAAGTCTAATAAAATATCTATCTGTCTGTCTGTCTGTCTGTCTGTCTGTCTGTCTGTCTGTCTGTCTGTCTATCTATCTATCTATCGTGGTGGTTGTATCACTGAATTTCATGCGGACAGAAACTGGAAGCCAGTGAAGCCATCTAAGCAATGGGGTGACACTTTGGTACTTTGTATGTTCATCTAAATTAAACCGATGCCAGTTTAAACCTATGTAGTTTATTATTTAAAAATCTTCAAAGACTTCTGATGATTTGAGGTGGAACGGCCCATTGCAATTTTTGTTTGGATTGCATGCTTTTATTTTTGAAAACAACCGGAAGTCCCCAGCCTGCTCTCGCTTTTTTACCTTGACCACGTCCCTCCATGTGGAGCCATTCAACAGGGAGGCTGCGACTTTAAGAGGAGGGGGCGTGTCGTGTCGGGGCTGTCCCTGTTATTTGAATATACAGTAGTTCAGCGGGGCTGGAATCGGATTGCGTCGGATGTTTTTTTTCGTCTTGTGAGACGATCACAGCGGGACGTGGAGCTGTCGGTCGTCGGTAAACGCTCGGCAGCGGGGCCTACATTTAACACTTGAATGAGATCGCTCAGCTGAAGGAGGCGTTTTTCTCTTTCTCCCTCTCTCTGTCTCCGCTGTAGGAACAAACAGTGGAGAGACGCTGCAAAGCCAACCAGGAATATGGACTTACACATCCTGGACCACAGGCTGCGGGTCACCAGCATTTCCAAGAACGGGCTGGTGAATTTCACACACCCCCTGATTAAACTGATCTTCCTCCGGAACCGGACACGGTAAGCAGATCGGCAGATCGGTGGGAGATGACCTGCAGGGAGTGTTCAATCACTGGGTGGCCGAGCCTTTATTGGGGCTATCTGCCTGTGCATGCCCCGCTGTGCCTCCATGAAGGATGTACTGCAGTGCATGGAGCTGCTTTTCACCTATTTGAACAAAATCCTGCTGCTTTAAAGCCACAAAGTGCCTTCTGATACATAAATCTGCATTTATTTTGTGATTCTGTGCAAAATGCATGCATGCATTTTAATATTTCCTACCTCCACTGAGCAAAAAATCAAAAAAGAACCATGCATTTCTTTTATATATTTTGACTGCACCCTTTGTCTCCGGCACAAACTTGACATTTGAATTTCTTTAGGCAAAAACCAGCATCCAGTTTGCCAAGTTGTCTCCCGTTGGCATTACTGCCAGTATTCATTTAATCCCTGGATATCCTCTCATTGTTATGTAATTGTTTATTGCTCTGGCTTTGCCCCACATATGCATTAGCTAGAAGAAGAGCTCAACATCTGTCTTCAAGCCACCGGGATGTAGGCCAGGCAGCGGCTCAGCTACTGCTCTCGTATTAAATAATGAGCAGAAATAATGTCGGTGAAGGGTCTCTCTATCAACACCCTATGTCATGTGTAAAGCCAGGATATCACACTGTCCTTGATGCTTTGGAACAGAAAACCCCTAATAATCCATTTTAAAGGCAGCAGAGCTGAGTGGATCACCTCTGCAGATGATTTTATGTCTATTTCTTGACACCTGAAAGAGAAATTAGAGTTAATTCACCTGTCAAATGCTTCTTTTCTGTTCAAACCTGGCTGCCTCCATCATTCTGCTCAGTGTATTGTGCAATAAGTAGGTTTTGACATGTCCATACCAGACATACTGTGTCACGATGACTTGCACCAGAGTATAAATTACTGAACTGTGCAAACTAAATAACCAGTCTCTTTGAATGACACACAAATGTGAGGTCACTGTGTCAGGAAGGTGCATTGCGACAGGTTAATCAAATCAGATTGTAAAGGTATGAGCCAACATTTGCATTTGCAGAGACTCGCTGATGCACTGATTGTCTGAAAATCTGAAAAAAAGCCCTTCAAAGTAGGCCTCACTTCCTTGGTAGGCTGTTTTTAGTGTGTTGTTGGTCGTGCTTTGAAGTTGTGTCATCATATTGTGGTTGTGTTTTGCCTTGCTTTTCCTGTTCTTTTTCTGTAGCTAGAGTTTGTTTTTGTTGTTTTTCTTCCCCTTCCCTTCAGTCAAACTATAGGTAATATAGAATTGGGAGTGGTGGAGAAGACTGAGTTCACGGCAACTCAGAACAATCGGGGAGTTAAAAAAAAAAAAAAGCCTGATTGGCCCGGATGGTTTGAGCCATCTCTCTCTGTCAGGCCTCTGCTATTCATTAGAGAACAAATCCTCGCGCCAAGTGGTTTGAAAGCAGCTCTGAGCAGAATTTTAAGGAGGTGATCACTTCTGCAGATTGTTTGATGGTAGATTTTCCTTCAGCATCTACTATACTTACTAGGTCTATTGTCCAGAGGATTAAAGTATCTCTAGAAGTGTCTCGAGATCTGAACTTACATGCGATGGAGTTTAGCATGTCTACCATCGACTACACTGTTAATCTGTGGTGGTCAGCATATAATGAGCAACTTAAAGAGCCCATATAATGCATTTTTGGTTCTTAGTGTAACACTTTTTTGTGCATGTTAAAGGTCTACGAACTAACAAAACCTTAAGTGGTATAGTCACTCCCACCAAAGTTACTGCTCCACACCTGCCTGAAGCACCTTGTTTGAGGATTCCTGTTACTTATCTACGTCAAAATGTAACATATAAGCACAACAAAGAATGAGCAGCTCCCTCATAGTTTGCGGTTATTTCCTTCCTAGAGCTACTTGGACTGTTTCTCTCATCTTAACCCTGAGCAGGGCTTCCACTAATGACTGCTTTTCGAACATTTAATCTGTCAGCTATTTTACAGATTCATTGAGTTATCGAAAAGATAAATTTTGCTCCAAAGAAGCTAAATAACACTTTGATTCAAGTTGTTTTATTTTTGACATGCGGTATGGTACAGCACAAATGGAAATGTAAAACAAATTTTTACATATTAGGTGCAAAATTGTGGAGATAAACTGGAAACACAGGACAAAGGTCTGTCTTCTGTTAAAATCTAAGTGTCTATAAATCCTCCAGCAAAGCAAAAATGTTAAGTCAGTATATTCAACACGTGGACATTTTGGGTATTTTACAAGCACAGACCAGCTAAAACATCAACTTTTTCTTCTTATTGTGCTCTCTGATTTTGGTTGTAGCTCCGAATTCTGTGAAAATCCAGCCAAATTCACTTTAACTTTAACCTATATGGATGGTGAGTTTGTCAGATGACTTCACAATTATAAAATCAGGATTTTGGCAGCGCAGGGCAGCGGATTGGTTAACATTTAGTTCTAATTAGCTATGTTTCAGTCACTATTTCATACTCTTTTCATTCTCTGACAACAGAAACAGAAAAAAATGCAAATGACAACAATGTTTTTGAGAATTTGAACGTAATGAAACACAGTATAGTGGGAGAAGTGCTTCTGTGACAAACAGTGCCTCTCTTCACTTGCTCGTGCATGGCACCGTGAAGCTGTGGTATGCCACTGAAACTCTACAAAGTGTACAAACCACATTTTTCTTCTATGATAACTTGAAATGCGCTCATACTCCTAAAGGCTTGGGTCGTTTTTAAGCTTTTACACTTAACTGAGTTGGACTTTGTCGCTACTGCCGCCATTGTGTAAAACTGTAGCTAACCAGTGAGCTAAAATGGAAATACAAATAACTAACATCATAACACAGATATTGCATAGCGATACTACAGAAGAAAAACATTTGTTATCATGTATTAAATTAGGGGACAACAACACGTCAATTAAAAATATGCATGTGGATAAATTGTTAGCTCCAATGTCGTTGACCTGACCAATCAGAGCAAACTGGACTTTTGGGGAGAAAGCTCTTCAAGAGACAGGAGCTAAAATGGAGCATTTCAAACAGAAGCTGAGAAGAAGTGTTGCAGCAATGTACAGTATGAGATACATTATGTGTCTTCTGATCATTAAAACATGAAAATATGTTATATTAGACCCCAAAATAGAATTATAAACCTTAAATTGAGTATTCTGCACTAAATCCGTCACTTTATCTCATGGTCATGTTTACATTTCACTCAGTTCTGCTTTTCTTAGTTCTTAGTTGTTGCTCGGCTCTAATTTTGCTTCCTTTGTTCTTTTTTGCCCTTTAATATCTTATTTTCTAAGTCTTTATTTAATGTCTACTGTTGCACGAAGAGAGAGTAACAAAATTTCGATTCTTGGTATGTCATGTACATATTGAAGAACTGACAATAAAGCTGACTTTGACTTTGAAATTGTGCATAATATGGGCTCTTTATGCCCTCAAAAGTGATGATTTAGGGTCAGCTTTGTTCTGTCTGCCATGCATGAATAGCATAGATTAAACATTTAAATAACATGAATGTATCCTCTTACAGTGCCTGAAAAAATCAGCACCATGGGCTTCCAAGCTGTTAGTTTGTTGTTTGGCATTGCCTTTGGTTGTTGTTCAGACTGTATGGGTGTGGTAGTAGTGAAAAGTCCAGAATCAGCCAGATATTTCGGTCTTACTGTATTGTGGATGCAGGCCTGCACACTCTACACAGTCCTCCTTTCTTCTCCTCAGCGGCTAACTAACAAGAATCAGGGGTTGGAACAAAGCCTCAGCTGAGCCAGAAACCCAGTTGGGAGTTTTCCACTTGTCTGCTTCAGTGATCTGTCAAGGTTGGGGTTCCTGCTCCACTAACTCCCCTCTAGCAGGGATTTCAAGAAAAAAACCCTCAATGATTGTTCTGAGTAAACAGAAGCCTGTGAAAGGTAGCAGGCAACTTCCTGTGATGATGGGGCTGAGGTAGCTCGAGGCTCATTCCTCACACTCCAGCACCAGCTTTCTCCATGTTCTTATCATGTTTCCTCAGCTGGAGCATCAGTTGCAGACACCCCACCACCACAAACCCTCGCTGTCTAACCGTTGGTACCACCCGTTGTTCTGTGCAGCTGGATCAAAGTCCAGACCCTTGTGTGTTTAGTTTTCATCTTCCCCACTTGACCGCTCCCTCGCTACCTGTTACTTCCTCGTCTGTTTGGGTTGTTTTCCGTCCTCTCCTCTTCGTGTTCTTACAGTAGAAGGAGTTTATTTTGTCTACAAGTGATCACACAGAGACTAAGTATCACTGTTAGAGTGCGTCACAACCATTAGTCTACTATTCCCTGAGTCTATGAAATGTCCAGGAAGGTGTATAACATCTAATTATCATAATTTTTGCAGATTTAATTTTATGTGAGAATAAGGGTTGTTGATTATCACTTCTTCCTTAGTGATTCTTTTTTGGAGGCAATGCAACATGAGTGTTGAAACCCACTTCATGCCTTGAAGGGAAGACCTCTACTTTGATCCTCCCTGTCGATGCCTTCCAGGTGTCTGAAAATGCATCTACCCCCTTTTAATATACACACCTCTTCAATCTGCCTAAACATTTTTGATTTTTTTGAGCAGATTAATTGAAGAAAAATAAGTAGACATGTTTTGCATGTCTGCAACAATAGATATCAATGCTCTCTCCCTCTGGATTTAATAAGGTGTTCTGATTGTAGGTAATTGCAGCTTTCCTGAGACTGTGAAAGTGATGAGGCGGCTTGCATAACTATAGTAAAAACAATGTTGGAATATGGTTTTCAAGTGTGTTTGTGAATAGTTTCTTGCATATTGATGCTTTGGTGAGGGATATTATCTGTGCACTCTGTGCTTCACTAACAGGAAACCAAATACGCAAACTTGTTTTGCACATAGATTTCCATCAGGTTGTTTGACAGCGTGTTGCATGTGTAGTGTCAGGGCTTCACTGTCCTAAAAACAGCACATGTGGTAAAGCTTCACACTTTGATCATTCTCACTTGTAAGACAGCTGCTTGATTTTCTGAACCTCAGAATCCTCAGCAAATTTAAAAGGCATGTTATCTATTTTAAAATGTCCACAATGACACTGTTTAGCAAAGCCAGAAACAGCAAAAACAGAAAAAAATGTGCTGTTCTATTGAGAAACATTACCAAATTCAAGATATATTTTACTTTATTCTGCAGGTCTCGTTAAAAAAAAATGCCAAAAATATATGGTTTGCATCAACCAGATTCTATAAAAGATAAAATAAAATTCTGCATTCTTCAGTACAATTGAGAATCCATGACTGGCTCAGTTGCAACTGACAGTCACTTAAAACAATTCAGGGATCTTTCCCGTGAATTGGACTGACGAATTTAAAAATATATGAGTGGTAAAATATGTTTAGCCTGTTGAGTCACATTTTTTACAGTATTGGTAACACCTGGCGACATCTGGAAAAATGCTGTATATGCTGATTCCATTTTTTTCCTCCAATATTTATCAAAGAAATCTAAGTTTTTCTTTCCTTTTGTGGCACTATAACTTTGTTAAACTGCACAAAATACAATTTTAATGTCTGTCTACTTTCAGCCATAGCTGTGTTGCTTCTATAGAGGTGAAGGACTCATTCTTGAGCCCACAGTGAGTCAAAATGTAATAAGAGCAAAAAACACAGAAACTGCTTGGTGGTTCGGAGGGTTGACATGCACTACCTGCAGGAAACAACGAGCTGAGGAAGGTGAAGGGTCAACAGGAAGTGAGAGGGGTATTATAACACAATGGGCTGGCTGAGCTTGCTTGCACAGCTGGCAGTTGGTGTTACAGTGCTCTCTCTCTCTCTCTCTCTGTCCATCTCTTTGTCTCTCGGTGGCGTGATTGTCCCATTCCATGGCAGGGATTACTTTTTGCTGAGTCAGGAGTTTGCCGTTCTCACTTGGGTTCTAATAGCCTCAGCTGACTGATAAGCAGAGGAAGAGGAAGATGTAGCTTCACTGAGATGTTCTAAGAAAACAGGAATATGTTGCACTTCCTTTTCAGGGATTTAAAGAAAATAAAGAGAGCTCATCCGTGTAGAAATTTCTGCTGTCTATGCCTCACTAACTCAGTGAAAAAGCCTCTTAAAGGGAAAAACTTACTTTGAGCCAGGGATTTAATTTATATTTGCTCTAAGGATAAACATTTTTAATTGCTGATTGGCACCCTTACTGATAAAAACCACAAAATGAACTTGATGCACATCATTTCATATCCTAATGTCATTGTGTTGACTTGGGCTGCTTTAACGGTGACATCAATCAGCCACTGGACTACTTTGACGCTGTTGTAGTGAACGTCAGCTCGGCTGCAAACCAAAAGCTTTGACCAGTAGTCATTAAATGTTACAGTAGACTTCTCATGGTAGCACTTTACTAGCTAAAGTCCACAATGTCCTCTTTTTACAAATTAGAACTCCTGGTACTACATTTTTAGACCTGCACGCCCTTTCTCTTTTGTCCTACAGGTCACTATATTTCAATTGGTAGAAATATTAATGCCAATTAATCAAATAATGAATAATCCTTAGCCACCCTTATTTGCTCTCTTTAGTCACCAGACTATTAGTGGACATCACCTCTTGACACTATAATGACATTCTTTGTTGCTTTACTGAGATATATGTCCAAAAAAAGTTGTTTTTGAAGCATTACCATTATTTTATCTGCCTTAGTAGTATACAATTTGTAATTATACTGTGAAGGACCTTCTAGTTATGTGAAAGTATAGTGCCATAACTTGTAAAATTTGCTTTCTTGCCAACAGTTAAATGAGAAAATCAAAGATGTAAGAGCACATTACAACATGTCAAAGACACAACAATTTCTATGCTATGCTAAGCTAAGCTAATTGTCTTCTTGTCCCAGATTCCTATTGCACAGACACACATGAGGACAGTATTAATCATCTCATTTGTCTCTCTACAAGAAATCAAAAAGTGTATTTATGCCACTGCTGCTCCAGAGACCAAACCTGTCAGAAGAGCATATCATAGCTCAATCCCATAGTTGCTGAATTTATTTAAAATTCACCCAGAATCCAAAAGAACTTGTCTAAACTGCTAAATGTTTTATCATCTTTCCACAAAGTGTGATCTTTTGCTTCCGTTTGCAGCACATGCAACAGAATTCTAAACTCAGCGATTAAGAATTTCTAACTTCAAATCATCTGAAGTTGAAGTTCCATTTTTATACACGATTGAACCAGGAGAAGAGTAAGAACCAGAAATATTCAGTGTTTTAGGTACATTTTATTCATTTGGAGATTTGACACTGAAATTTGCTCATTAAACACTTGTCTTGTCCAAGTTTCCATTATTGTCCCAGTGAGCAAGAGAGTTCATCTCCTGAGTTACTAATCTGTTCTCTCTGCTTGAAAGTAATCCCACAATCCTGTCCCAATCTAGTAGTTTTTTTTCTCTTCTGTTTCCAAGAAAGAGTTTGTTGTAGAAGAGGAATTTCTCGCATTCAGAAAAGTACATTTTCCTCGAAAACGTTTTACGTAATCCAAGAAAATGTGTATTCGCTGCCCAACTGTTTCTTCAAACCGTAACAAATCCCACGGGCCTGATTTTCCCATCCATTGCTCCCCTGCTACTCTTTTTCAACATTTCACAATGCCAACATTCAGTAGGACTGAAGACTGGCCAGACCCAGCAACAGCCTTTGAAAGTAAATGCATTTAGTTCCAAACATGATGGAGAAATTACAGAAACAGAAATTCCAGCTGGTCTTTTTTCTATTTTTGTAAATTTTCCTCCTCATTGGGCCACATCAGCTGGAAAAACTGCACTGTCTATTTAAGTATTTGATGAAACTGGCTCTTTTTTTAGAGCAAGTTTGCATGGTTGCCTAGAAAGAATCATGTTAATAGGCATTTCATCAAGCTTTGAACACAGCTTTCATCGTATACTTGTCTACTATTCCCGTATGATCCAGTGAATTCCAAAGCTGACATATCATCTCATTTAAAATTGTGTTGTCCAGAATTGAATGGGTCAGTTGGTAGCCGAAGCAGTGCCCCAGTTTGCTGCGTTACCCACCATTGGCTGTAGACAAAAGAGTGATGCAGGCATAATGCTGAGCTTTGGGTTTGCGCTAATTGAGTGACAGCCGGTCCCGAACCCCGTTTACATTTCGGAGAACCCCCTTTACTTCCTGGTAACTGTTGTTATGAAAATGTGAAATGTGCCTTTTGTTGCTCACGGATGAATAACACTGTTCTCTCCCTGTCTTTCCTCTTTCTCTCTTATCTTTTCTCATTTTCCAACTCCACGCCTCTCTCCATCTGCACTTCCTCTCCTGCTTCAGATGCGAGTTTTTCAGTCTGACAGAGACACCAGAGAACTACACTGTCGTCCTTGATGAGGAAGGATTCAAAGGTAAAATACCCTTGTGCATGCACATCTTTCATCTCTTTTACCAGGCAGGGCTGTGTGTTTCCACACTGTGCAGTGATAGCATTAAGTATGCACTATACACTGATATTTGTAGCCTATCCTAGCTGACATGTGAAAGGCACAAACAGAAAATCATGGCCCAAAGCAGCCATTTAGGGAAGCAACTGCCAATTTCAATATAATCTCATAACATACTCAACTCATGTTCACCACTAGTATGTAGTCCTGTATTGGGGCACAACACAGGACTCTGTTGTTTTACCATTCTAAAGTCATTTCCTTCCTTCCTTGTTCCCCTTCACAGACCTCACATGGTAGGATGGGTGTAGACAACCATATAATACAGGGAAAAAGGCTGTCCAGGATACAATATCTAGCAAATATGTCTTTTCATGTCCCTTTAAAGAATGGAGTGTAGTTTTGTTCTGCTTCTAATTTGGTGATGAATATTTTCATTTGTGTGAAATGGTGGTATTTCTCTGTGATATCGATGAGTTATCTCCAAAGAAGGTTGGACTGTTGCTTTTGTTATGCCTTCAAAATAAAGGATCACAACCAGAGGGTTGATGGATATAAAACTATATCCACATTAAACCTTTTTCATTTAAAAATGGCATTTTAAAAAAAAAAAATTGGTGGACATGAGTGAAGTAACTACATTTCAGAAATAATCTCCATCAAGGATGTAAATTTTTAAACAATTTCCTTATCAGTTCTTGGCCATACAACAATCAGTAATTGATTAATTGTCAAAATGGTTTAAATGCAGTTTTCAGGTGCTGATAAAACCATTTTAACCATTTAATGTTTGGTACAAAATCAGTTGCATTTGGAATGAGCTGCAGTCTTCCACAGTAAGTAATTGTTACTCATCTCTCACAGCAGACTGGAATCATAATGGTTTAATATCCAAACAGTCCTCTCACCTGATGTACATGATGGAGCAACTTGTTGGGTTTGGTTAGCATTAGTCTAGCTGCTGGAAACCGCTGATTAGGTGTAACAGACGTCCACAAATACTGTTGCAGCATCTTTATTAGTTCTAGGAAATCTGTCAGTATTTATGACACCTGTAAATTGTGTTAATACTCAGAGCAGTGTCGCAGATACACTTCATCACTTTAGTTTGCATGCTGGTAGAAACATGTAATCAGAGTCCTGCTGCTCCTGAATGGTTGCGGCATTAGCAGCTGCAGCTCCTGGCCTGTGTTAGCATGAAAATCCCAGCTTAGCATTAGCATCAAGTTGCTAGCTATGCCAGACAGCTGACCTGTAGAGTTTGTCAATATGGCTGCAACAGTTAGCAGTCAGACAGCTGGGAGGGGTGCTGGTTTTATGGATACTTACTGGTGGTCAGTCAACACCCCTGTAACTCCATCCCAAAAAACAGCAAGAGGCGCCACCTGGTGGGACCACCAGCTATTACAGCAACACTACAATACGTTTCCTGACTCTTGAACCGCATATCAGTCATCTTCTGTCTTATCGGTTCATATATTTTTAATTGATTTGCAAGTAATCATCAACATCCCCAGTCATCGTGTTTACTGATCAACCATTTACAAGTGCTGGGCATGTAAGTGCTCACATAAATGCAAAGGTGGTTGCTTAGTTGAAGAAAATACAATGGCGGAAGATCAGCAATTCCAAAAAGTAAGATTGCCTTCAATATAATTTGTTATGCATGTCAAATTACTTTCTGGCAATACAGGCTGATGTCTTTGTTTTTTCCCCAGAAAACAATCACGTGACAGGGGCATGACGAATCAGGAAAGAACGCACAGTAGCAGCTAAGACAAAATTAGACACCGAGTATGGGTGTGTCTTCTAGGTGTGCTTTAAAGTGTGGACAATAGACGTAAATGTAGCAGAAGTTAAGAGTTCAGAGTGATGTCTCTGTACAGTTTGCTTCACCTTCTGTTGGGCTCCTCTAATTTACATAGGTCAAATGCAACTTTATGCACTTGTTTTCTTTTGGATTAAAAAAAAGAAACTGTACTGTTTTGCAAATTTCTTGGTCATCACACAAAACATTGAACTTTTTTTGCGTGTGCTTTATGTCATATCCTACACTGAACAATTATTGGACCAGTCAACAAGATGACACAGACTTCAACTTCAGCTTTATTGTCAGTCAGCAATGTACGTAGTACACAGTTAAACAAAATGACGTTTCTCACATCCATTTCACAGTGCAGAAATGAGGGTAATACTATAAAAAAATTAAGAATAAATATAAGGTAAAAATAAATATAAGATAATTTAAAAAGACTAAACTAGATAAAAACCAAAAACAAAACAAAAGCACAAGCATACATCAGACACAATCATACTTGCTACTGTGGTGATAATGAGTGAGATTAATGGAGAGGAGAGGCTGCTGCGTCCGTGCACGCCGCCATGTTTAGGACAGATAGTTTTTAATAGTTAGACTTACCAACTATTAAAATATTTAATATTTATACTCTTAATAGCTCCCATCTCTGTCTGACTTCACTTCAACTAAATCAACAGTATCACTATCTACATACATTTTTCAATCCCATTCCCTCTTCATCCTGCAATTTTTGTCTGGTGCTTCCACACAAATGTAGATGTTAAAGGCATATATCGTCTGCGGCTGCTCCAGTACTCTGTCTCCTCTGCTCTCCTTCTATCCGAGTGCCTATTTTAAGAGGTGAAAGCTGGTGTAGCGAAGCCACAAGGGGCTGCTTCTGACAAATTATGCCAACCAGAACAATGTCTCTCTGAAGGGGAATGAAGAAGTAGAAAAGGAGTATTCACTGCAGGAGGTAGACACCATTCGGTAATGCTTTTAGGTAGATGAACGTTTATGAAACCAAAAAAGTTTTGTGTCTTGTTACGCCCAGGTCTGGGGTTCACTGTGCGTAACACGAAAAGGCATCCTTCCCCTGGTCCCAAGCATCTCCAACACACGTATTCTTATATAGTTTAGGCATTTATTTACAACAAATTTATGAACTAAAACAATGGGGACTGGTAACTGAAAGCGACAGTGAGCAAAACCAAAAACAAACAAAACGCCACTAAGCTATTAACCCAAACTGATCTGCCAAAAACAAAAGGTAAAAAGAACAACAAAGTCTAGCCTCCCTATCCTAACTTAAACATGAGGAAAAAACGGTTAAACAAAAGGTGGCTGCTCACTGCGATTGATCAATATTAAATCCCTAAATCACAGCTGATCACTGGAACCCAAGTGTGCTGACGTGTAGGTTGGAAGCAGGGTAGGATGTAGCCACGCCCTCTGACCCGGAGACGACGTCACGTTCCGCCTTTATATCGCGGTCTTCCTGGTACAGCCAACCAATCCAGTACCGGTCCATCATCCTGGCATCCAACCGTGACCGTGGTGTGGCGCAGCCCTATTTGCATACATGATAGGGACATAAAAAGGACACACGCAGCACAGGAAACTATACAAACGACTGCAGTCATAACAGCCTCCAAAAACTTAAGATAGAGATGCATCTCAGACATGGAAAGAAAATTTTACCTCTAACTGAGTAATCAAAAGTGTGTTTGGTGTTAAAAGTCTAATTGTTCACAATACACATTAACATTTTATGGTGTCTAAGTCAGTGTCCTGCACATCCCTTTCTTCTATTTTGGCTCAGAGACTCACATTCTCAGGATTCACCCTGTTTAAACTTTGACCCCTCCTCACCTCGACTAACAGTTGGTGCTTAAATTCACTGGTGTCAAGTCATATTCTGCTGCCAGGCATCTTGTAGCTGCAGCAGTGGTGGTGTAGGTGCCATTGGCCTCTCCTGGGCATAATTTTCACTTGTGGTGCTTTGCGGTATAAATAGCGAGGACATTTCAGGTCTCTGTGGCGAAGGAGGAGACAGCAGGTGGGAGAGAGGAAGGATTTCTACTTTATGCCGAGCAGCAGCCTCATAGGTTACAGCATCGTGAACATACAGATATATTATCGGGAACTGGGTGGCCTTCTGCTTGACCATCTTTGATTTGCTTAAAACTTCACAAATATCTTTATAAATATCCATATTTTACTCTATAAAAAATTCTGGCAAATCAGAGATGGCTGAGCAGAAAAACGCTGATATTAAGAGCTTCATTTGCTTTTACTTTATTGTTGCTTAGTCTCTGTTTTGCTGTTGAAATACTGGTTGCATGACAGTTCCCTATATATTATATACAGTACAATATATGTGTGATGTTCCTCGTGGTTTGGTTTAGCTTGTAACTGCTGGTCTTCTTCACTGCTGTGTTTGGTGGGTTTTAAAAAACAGTTGCCCTTGACACGAGTCAATACTTCTGCTTCATTTTGTTTTACATCAAAGTAGATGAAACTGTTTGTGGCACTACTGATTTGACTTCTTTAGACTCATGTAATATGAAGCAAAACTGGGAGTGTTGTTGAATGTTTTGCTAATGTTTTGCAGTATTTTGCCACCCTCCTGTGTTTGCAAGTTGGCAAGTGTACTTAAACTACTGTCGTAATCTCATCATTTGGGAAGTCCTGTACCTGCAGAATGAAACCCTACTCATAGCAATATTCATTAATTTACGTAATCTTGTGACAGTTGAAATTTTTGACTGATACTCCAAGGACTCTCTGAGATCTTGTTGTTTTTTTTCTTATTATTTTAAAGTGTGTGTCCCACTTTCAGCACATTTTGGAACTTCAAAACTAGCATATTCTACTTGGATTGGGCTATTTAGCAATATTTTTTGTTGTTTTTGTGGCACAACTGGTCGTCAGTTATCAAAGTTCAATAAACATAATTTCCTTTTCCATTTTTGGACCTAGTATTTTAGATTAAAAATACATTATATGTTTTTTTTTTTTTGTATTACGGTGCCCTGCAACTACATTTATTTCAGAAAATATCACTTGATGACTTTTGCATTATTCATTTTTTGTTAAAATATGCTCAAAAATGGGACTTTCCATGACAATTTCAATATTTTTCACATTTCAACTCACCCACAAGAGATTATTCAGAGATTATTTGATCCATTAGTCCAATATTGTAGATTTTAAATTAATGACACAATGAGAAGAAACATTTCAGGCTTTTATCTTTTATAGTTCCTGAGATATTGCCATGCAAACATAGCTTTGAGTTTCAATGTGTAAAGAAAATGTGCTGAAAATGGGTCAGTGGGCAATTTTTAAAAGATTTTATGTCAGAAAGTATTTGATATACTAGTCTAAAATTTCACAGATATAATTTTAAATGTCTGTATTTTATGCAGCAAAAATTTCAGGCAAATCAGAGATGGTCAAACAGACTTTTCTTTAAAAATCCGATGATTTTAGATGCAATTTTCCATACATTATCATACACACTGACCCAATGTTTGTGCTCAGATTCACTTTAACTAACTCTCCCATTCCTGATGCCCCCTCAGAGCTGCAGCCCTCAGAGCACCTCCAGGTTGAAAGCTCCATCTGGCTGCCGCTCAACGTGGTCTCCAACGGCAACGCCTCCAGCAGCTCTCAGGCCGTCGGCGTGACCAAGATCGCCAAGTCGGTCATCGCCCCCCTCGCCCAGCAGCATGTCTCCGTCTTCATGCTCTCCACTTACCAGACCGACTTTATCCTGGTGAGTGCCATCTGCTTTTAGCATTTTAACTGTTTATTTTTTACTCCACTCTATTCCACTCCAGTCAAATCAGCTTTTGCACTTACCTTGTTAAAATGAAAGAGGGCACTCTAAGCTTTTCGCTGTTGTATAATTTAGAGCCCTTTTCTTTGCATAAATGCATAAAAACTCCTGACCTATCATCTCACACTGGAGTCATTCACCTACTGACCTCTGACAGACAAAAGAAGCCACTTTGTCTGCATTTTGTCCACTCACCAGTTTTGCAGTAAAGGACTGAATTCCACACAGGGCTGAGGAGACTAAAAATTAGTTGATGTATTACAAGTGAAAATGTTAAGCGAGCAAAAAACGTACATTGCACCTTGACAGAAGTTTGTGTCAGCAAGTTTATTAATGGTTGACGTGCTGGATTAGTTCCTTAAAGTAAAACAGTGTTGTACCTTGAAATAACCTGACAGGATGCTGATTGAGGACTTTA